>NW_006239379.1:111877-139796 GCF_000226075.1 Solanum tuberosum | reverse complement strand
GGCATGAACCATATTTTAAGAAGTCTTTTACAAACATTTTAAATTTGTTTAAAGACTTAAGCATTGAGTTGAGTAAATAGTAAGAGTTAGTTTTTTTCTTCAAAGATTATACGGGAACTAAGTATTCCAAGAGTTAAAATGTTTTCACATTTGAACAAGAAAGGAAACATCAATTTCCAAGAGAGCCTTTGAGCTAGTTTTTGAGTAATTATCTCAAATCACAGAAAGAGTTTTGTTTTCAAAACATATGAGCTGAGTATATTTTGGGAGTAGTATTGAGCACCGATATGGGGACACGAGTTCATAATAACTCAAGTCTCCATAAACCATGTAGCCATCATGGGTAGAAAGGATCATACTTTTTAGATGACTCCTTAGTGCTTTTTAGCATAGACTAGTGGATCCACTTAGTTAAGGCGTTCTATATGACAAAAAAGTATAGGACAATTATGGTAGCGTAGGCAAGACGCTGTATCATCACTTAGGCTCATAGTGGTGGTTGTCGATTAGAGAAACTCCCACAGAGTTTTATTGTTTTTTTATATACACATTGAGTATTATTGTATTTGTCAATACATTGAGTTGCTATCTATAGTTTTACATCTTTCCATATATATTGCATCTTTTACTATTGCTTTATCCTTAAGTATCATGAGTTGAGTCTTTCGAGTTGAGTATCTTTAGTTGAGTACCTTCGAGTTGAGTATCTTAGGTTGAGTACCTTCGAGTTGAGTATCTTTAGTTGACCTTGGCTTCATTGAGTCAAGTACCTTATTATTGAGTTGAGCCCCATTTCACAGAGTTGAGAACCTTATTACTGAGTTGAGTATCTTATCCTTGAGTACTTCTGAGTTAAGTAAGTTTGAGTAGTTTTGAGTCTCCTTGATTATTCCTTGAGTTGAGTAAGTTTGAGAAGAGGCAAATATGTTTCCCTTTTTATCAAGTTTCAAGCTTATATTATGTTTTAGATTTCCCCTTATATGCTCGTAGATTCCACGTACTAAGCCATTTGGCTTGCATCCTTTCATGATACAGATACAAGTATTCAGGGTCATCAACAAGAGCTTTGTTGATACCACATGAAGTTTAAGTTAGCTATGGTGAGCCTCTTTACTTCCGGAGAATTTCATTTTACTTTTCAGTTGTTAGGATGTCGTGGTTCTTATCCCGACTTCCATCTCTGTCTGTTAGAGGCTTCATAGATAGACTGTAGAGTTTCAGAAGTCTGTTCATTTATTTTATTAAATATTTTAAAGACTTAAGTTGCCTATGTTATGGCGAGTTGAATAATTTATTTTTATTCAGAGTTTTTCATTTGAATTAAACCTTTGTAATTGAATCTCATGAATTTTCATTCAGTTTTTAAACTTTTGCATGCTTAAGTTAGTCTTTTGTTTGTAGTCAGCCAGGATGAGGGTTTGCTTAGGGACCAACAATGATTCTTGAGTGTTGTCCACGTCCAGGGTGTTGACTCGAGTCGTGACAAACTTGGTATCAGAGCACAGAGTTCAAGTGTCCTTGGGTGTCTATGAAGCCGTGTCAAGTAGAATCTTATTTATGGTTGAGAGGGCTCCACTTCTATAAATGAGGGACTACATACATTTAAGAAAAGTTTCCCTTCTTTCATACTCTTAATTGTGCAATATAGCTATGTCATAGAGATTTATTCATACTCGTGCGTTTCTCAGATTCATTCTACTACCCCTCATACTAGAGGTGGTTGAAAAGAAAAATCAGTTCTTTATCAATGAGTTACTCTTAGCAAAATCTTGAGAAAGTCATGAGACTTCAGAATGGCATTAGAGAAGCCCAAGAGTATGTTAAGTGTTCAGTTTCAGAGGAATGCACCCATAATTATATGAATCGTGTGTTTGGGCTAAAAGCTAGTTGTACTCTTTTACTTAAGTCTTGTTTCAGGTGAGATCCTTTTTAAGAAATATGTTTAGAACTTGGATAATATTTCCACCCTAAAAGGTAGCACAAGTTAGGAGATCATGAGCAGTATTAGTGAAAGAGCCAGAGTTAGAGGAAAGTATGCACATGTTTAGTGATTTAGAAAGGGAGAAGTGTTTTGAAAAGCTATATTACTATAGTCATGCACCCAGTAAGTTATTGATGAGGAGTTTTCCCTTATGGGTAGAGTAAGAGTTGCTAGTCAAGATGAGATAGAGTATATATTTGTTAACCAGAATAGAGTTGATGTCGATGTGCCATCGTATTAGAGGAGACTAAATTCATGTGATGAATAAGAGAGCAGATTATTTATGAAGTGGTAGATCTAAAATAGGCTTATGATTTGTTTGAGAGGGTCATGATGTTCAGAAGGTTATAGAACTGATTAAGTAATGAGGTATAGTATATTAGGCGAGCAATCATATTGATATTTGGGTTTAGTAATGAACATTAAACTTGAATTTAAGATGAGTGTCATGATCAAAAGAATGACGACATGAGGGTGATGATGTTAGTCTTGAGATTTGATCTAGTAGACTTGACATAGAGTAGGTGAGGAATTGAGATGTTAGCTGCAATAAATATGAGTAGTACAAGTGAGAGACCCTAACCTTTAGATATCGGCAGTGAAATGTGACTAACTCACAAGAGTAATAAGAGTATTAAGAGGTGTACCGAGAGGGTATGTAATCAGAAGATGTTAAGAGAAGAACCTTAGAAAGAGGTTGTAGTACCTGCTTATGGAGAGTTGGTAGTCATGAGGTAAGCTTCTCCCGAGTGTTAGAGTAAAAGAGGATGTAGACCAGTTTAGAGATGATGGAATAGGTCCATAGCTTTTGAGTGTCAGCTTTAGACCTAAGGGGGAGATGACAAGATGAGAAATCAAGTCAAGTGTTTTAGAGTAAGATAGTAATGAGTTCCAAAGAGTTTGGGGATATCTTTTTAGAGGTCCTTTTAGTAGTGGAGTGATGTTAGAAACAAGAGGTTGGTGTTCTTACCGTGATAGTGATGGTGTGATAATTCCATCTAAGGTTATAAATGAAAAGGAAGAGAAGGATGAGGTTGTACTATGAGGAATGGTTAAATGAGAGCCCTTAGTTGGTTCTGAAGGAGTTTGTTAGTAGGAGTCCATGGAGTTGTTAGAATACTAAGCTTGAATGTGGTGTTGTTAAACATTAGGTGGTTCTTGATATGAGCCCAATGTGGTGGTAAAGAGTAATAGTCTTGGGATGAGACTCCCCTATAGAGAGGTATAGAACCCGAACCTAAGGATTTTGGTTAAACGTGAATATAGTAAGAGCATACCATTAGACTCAGACCTTAGTAAGAGTAACCCTGTTCCATACTAAGTCCAGTCGTCGTTCGAGGACGAATGAACCTAAGAGGGACATATTGTAACACCCCAAATTTTTTTAAATTGACACTCGAACCGTCCTTCATTGTGAGTAGGTTTTAACCAAGGAATTTAAAATTTATTGAGTGTTAAGGTCACTAGATGTAGCACCTTGAGTTTCAAGAAGAACTAAAGAGAGTTCATTCAAGTTATTCATAAATTCCTTTAAGTTTTGGGTCAACTTCAAACGACCATAAATCTCAGTAAAGATGAGTTAGGTGGGCTACAAGGTATCCAAAGAAAGTCCTTTGAATTATATTTCCAAATCCGTCGAATTTGCTAAGTTTCGAGTTCGAATGAGTGAGATAGGCCCTTTGAAGTCAGGCTGTCCAAATAAGGAAAGTTACCCGAAAATAGTAAGGGGTATTTTGGTCTTTTCATTACCCAATCAGATTTAATTCATTTTTAGTAAGGTTTTAAGGGTCTAATCCTATTAGGTTCAGTTTTATAATCCTAATAAACGTCTAGGGTTTTAGTCGAGCGTTCAAGAGGAGAAAATAAGAGAAAAGAGGAGAATAGAGGAAAGGATCAACGTGTTCGTCGAAGTTCTTGAGTTCTTATGCGGATATTTGCCATGGATTTAATCCCTAAGTAAGCTTCCATAGTGTTGGGTTTGTTCACCCACACGCCAATCATGTTATTTTCAGCGAAATTTTATTCTTGAAGTTGAATGATTAGAATTCTTGATGAGTTCTTGAGAAGTGTTCTTGAAGTTCATCCTAAATCTTGTTGTGTTGGGTTTTTGATGATTTATTGAGATGTAAGTGAGTGTTTTGAGGGATGCATTGAGTATATTAGAGTGTACTTATGTTAAGTAATCGAATCCAAGTGATTGGGGAAGAAACTGTTCGATTCTAGGCGAATTAGGGTGAGAAACGAGCAAATAAATTTGTCGAATTTTATGGGTTGGGGGACTGGCAAGTCGCACCAGCCAGAGCTCCCCAAACCCTTTTCTGAAGTTTAGGGTCTGGCGCCCTACGCCACTCAGTGCGCCAAGGTCACCTGCCCTATCCTATTTGTCGTTGGTTGTTCCGTTTGAGTTCGTTTAAAGTGAACATTCACTCCCTTTTGATTCTAACTACTCTAAGCTACTTCTAAACACCTAGAAATAATTCATAACATGATCATAACCTTGAATTCATAATTTAAATTCTAGGTAGAGTTAAGAGTTAAGTTTTTGAGAAATCATTCGAACATTCTAAGAAAGTCCCTTGAACCCTTTTGAGGAGTCTTCTACAACTTTTAGTAACTTGTTTCAAGACTCGAGCAAGTGAGTATGAGGATGAGGAGAATGTATTCATGAGTATACTTTTTCATGATGAGATATTTCATATCATGAATCATAACTCTTGAATTCATAATTCACATTCAAGAGAGAGTTAAGAGTAGAGATCAAAGAAGCCTTTGAGTTCAGTTGTGAATCCTTTGAGATCCATCATCGATTTGAGTTAAGTTTTGAGTAAGTAGGTATGAAAACAAGAAAAGTCGTATACATGAGTTCCTTATTGATATTTTGATCCTTAATTCGAGTTGTTCATGCTCATAACTTTCGCATAAACTCCATCAGTTGAGTTCCTTTGGGAGGAGTAGTATCTTCAAGTTCTAACTCTTGAGTATTGAGTTCCTAATACCCTTTGAGATTATATTTATAATCATGGGACTATTACATGTTACCCATAAAGTCCTTTAGTTGAATTGTTCATGCCCATAATTCCGCACGAACCCTATAAGTTGAACAATCTTAAGATGAGGAGTATCTCTGAGTCCTTGAGTTGACTAGTTCATGCTCATAATTCCGTATGAACCCTCTGAGTTGAGAATTCTTGAAATGAGTATTATCATTGAAGTTCTTGAGTTCCAAGTATTGAGTTCTATCTATGGTTATTGAATACCTTGCATTGAGTCGTTCACATCCATAATTCGGCATTAACAATATTTTGAGAAGTCTTTTACAAACATTTTAACTTTGTTTTAAGACTTAAGATTTGAGTTGAGTAAAGATTAAGAGTAAGTTCTTTGCTTCAAAGATTATACGGGAACTAAGTATTCCCAAGAGTTAAAATGTTTTCATATTTGAACAAGAAAGGAAACATCAATTTCCAAGAGAGCCTTTGAGCTAGTTTTTGAGTAATTATCTCAAATCACATAAAGAGTTTTGTTTTCAAAACATATGAGCTGAGTATATTTTGGGAGTAGGATTGAGCAACGATATAGGGACGCGAGTTCATAATAACTCAAGTCTCCATAAACCATGTAGCATCATGGGTAGAAAGGATCATACTTTTTAGATGACTCCTTAGTGTGTTTTAGCATCGACTAGAGGATCCACTTAGTTAAGGAATTCTATATGACAAAAAAGTATAGGACAATTTTGGTAGCGTAGGGAAGGCGTTGTATCATCACTTAGGCTCATAGTGGTAGTTGTCGGTTAGAGAAACTCCCATAGAATTATATTGTATTTTTATATACACATTGAGTATTATTGTATTTTTCAATACATTGAGTTGCTATCTACAGTTTTACAACTTTCCATATATATTGCATCTTTACTATTTCTTTATCCTTGTGTTTCATGAGTTGAGTATCTTGAGTTGAGTACCTTCGGGTTGAGTATCTTGAGTTAAACTGTGCTTCATTGTGTCGAGTACCTTATTGTTTAGTTGGTCCTCATTTCACAGAGTTGAGAACCTTATTATTGAGTTGAGTATCTTATCCTTTAGTACTTCTGAGTTGAATAAGTTTGAGTAGTTTTGAGTATCCTTGAGTATTCCTTGAGTTGAGTAAGTTTGAGAAGAGGGAAGTATGTTTTCCTTTTTATCAAGTTTCAAGCTTATATTATGCTTTAGATTTCCCCTTACATTCTCGTACATTCCACGTACTGAGCCATTTGGCCTACATCCTTTCATGATACAGATACAACTATTCAGGGCCATCAATAGGAGTTTCGTTGATACCACATAGAGTTCGAGTTATCTATGGTGAGCCTCCTTGCTTCCAGAGGATTTCATTTTACTTTTCAGTTGTTAGGATGTCGTGGGTCTTATCCCGACTTCCATCTTTGTCTGTTAGAGGCTTCATAGATAGACTGTAGAGTTTCTAAAGTTTGTTCATTATTTTATTAAATGTTTTAAATACTTAAGTTGCCTATTTTATGGCGAGTTGAATAATTTATTTTTATTCAGAGTTTTTCATTTAAATTAAAGCTTTGTAATTTAGTTTCATGTATTTTTATTCAGTTTTTAAGCTTTTGCATGCTTAAGTTAGTCTTCCTCTTGTAGTCAGCCAGGATGGGGGTTCGCTTAGGGACCAATAATGGTTCTTGAGTGCCAGCCACGTCCAGGGTGTAGACTCGGGTCGTGACACATGGCTTTACTAAAATAGGCATAACTTTTTACTCACGACTCAAAGTTGTGTAAACTTGTGGCGTTGGAAAGATGACTCAAAGAACTTTAATCTTGTAGTTCATGGGTTACCTAATTCATTTTTTAAGAGATATGATCGTTTGAAGTTGACAAAATTTAAAAACGGGTGGGTGACTTGTATAGACCTCTAGACAAGTTGTCCAAGTCTCCTCGGGACGTCTTAGGCGCCGTATGGGTGACTACTGCATAGGCAGTCCTGTATGATGGTTCACGATGCCCTTAACGGGCTAGACCCCTAAATATCCCGTTTAGGGTGCCTTTAAGGGTCCATGGTCCATTTTGGGTGCGTGAACTTGCCATTTTGTCCTTTTTATCCCTTTCTCGAAGTCTGAGATGTTACACTAAGTCACTTGAATTTTCTTGACTAAATTTAGTGGCTGAGAACGCTCAATCTACTCTGATAAACCAATTCAAAGAGTAAGTGATCATTGTCAATAAAAATACCCAACTAAGAGTCGAGGTCGAATTCCATAAGGAATGGTACAATGATAAGAATTCAACTAAGAAATTAAGAATGTGAACAAACATGTGTGGATGATTCCCTCAAATTTACTAAAAGTATTTGTAGTATCAAATGTAACAATTAAACTAAAACTTGAGAAATTAAAGTAATTAAATAGTAATCTAGAGGTGCGGGGATTGAAAATTGATGTCACATAGGGGTATTTGTGTTGCCTAATAGTGTTAAACATTCATGGATTAGCTGGGTTATCTTCAATAACACTAATTTACTTTTGATCTCATAGGATCAGTTCATAGAATCTCCTTTCGGTCTCATCTATGTGCATAACTAAACAACCCATTACCTTACACTATATCTCTTTCAAGCATAATTGGTGCAAATAGATCTGACCCATAATCTCTTTTTCAAGCAAACTACAGACATCAAAATCTAAATAGCATGTATCAAACTAATTACCCACACCAATTAATCTCTTTCGCGCATCAATCAGAGATCAAAAGTAGAATTAAATTTGCAACCTTAACCCATAAGTTAATCTCATGCTAATTAGCTCAAATCCATGGATGAGCAACAATAAAACAGAGAAAAACACAATACCCACTACATTAAATCAACACCCAACCCCATAATTGCACCTCTAGACTTGGGGTTTTAGCGACCCCTGACAAAAGGTAAATAAATTATACCTATCATGATAGCATCCATGGATGAGATGAAATTAAACAATTATAATCAACACCCACTTTGATTTCAACTTCTCATTCTCAATTGCAAGAGTAAAATTTAAAATCCCCAAAACTAAAGATGTTCTTCACAAGGTAAAATATCTCATACACAAGAGCTCTAAAAAATTATCTATTCAGAACTCTAGTCTCTATTTCAAACTCTCATTTTCTCTCTCCTTTGGGCTATTTATAGTTTCCCACAATTTGGCCCAAAATTCACTTTGTGACAACCTCGGGGAGGTAAGTCGTGCTCGCCTTACATGATCGGTGGATTGTCGTTTGTTCTTTTGCTTGCCTTTGTATTGCTTCAGGCTTTATGTGTTTGAACCTTAGTTGGCGATCTCATTTGAATCTGTCTTTCACACTCACTGGATCTCTGAGTACCACCTTAGTTAGCCTTTGTAGCCTTCAGATTTCATCCAAGTCTTGTCACCTTCGGCGATAGTCATTCAGCACACCCTTCAACTTTGGCAAATCAATATTTCAGTTCAAGTTTTCTGACCTGCCTCAATGAATTCAAGTATTAAGAACCGTCACTTTGGGCGTGGTTGTGCCTGTTGGGTGATCTGCCCTTTTGGTTAGGCTATTCCCAATGTGAACTTTACACTTCTTTTAATGCATTTGACCTTTCTTCCAAGTATTCATCCTCGATTTGTCATTTTGCCTTCGTAGCTGCAAATCATCAAAATATCATCAAAATATGACATAATTAGGCATTGGGGACACTGATTATTGAACTAAAAAGGCATCAAATGAGTGTAAATCTACTACCCATCAACACCCCCAACTTAAAAGTTTTCTTGTCCTCAAGTAAATCAAGAATAAAATTAGTTCAACAAGAGTGTCTACAACAGTTCTCAATGAGAGTCAACATGCAATTGTTACTACAAGACTACGTACTCTCAATCAAATGTAACACTCATCATGATATAAAATCTTCAAATGATGACTAGACGGTATCAATCCAAGCGCTAGCTCACCGTAGCTTCTTCTCTAATGCAAAACAATGTTTCAACAAATGCATTTAAGTGCCATCACATCAAGAACGATTCTATGCTCTCACAAATCAAATTAATAAAGAAGTTAGGAATCAATACAACTCTCACTCTTTGAAGGGGAAATACATGCAAACTTCATCTCATAGGTTTTACCATATTTTTCAATCATCACACAACCTAGTTCATACAAGATCTCAAGAGTCTTTTAGGCTTGTAATGGGGCTAAGGGTAAAGGTATGGTCAATTAGGCTTAGTGCTTCACTTTTTCAGAGCATTGATATACTCATATTTACCTCTTCTCAAGTTATATCCATTCTTTTAACTTGGACACTTAGACTTCAGTTTTTATTCAATTTATTTGATATCCCTTTTATTTCCTCAAACATTCTTTTTCATTTCATTTTTCATTTTTTTTCTCATCATTTATTCATAAGAAGGGGTTCCTTGTTTTTATAACAAACTTCAAATTGAGTGTCACTTTATATTTCTTTGCCTTCCACTTGACTTTCTTTACTCCTTCCTTTCCACTCCCCCAACTTAAGTTTTTGACCTAAGTTGGATATTCAAATCAATGCTTAGAAAAGGATTTATGGATGAGAAGGTGGGGACAATTTGGCTCAAGAGATTTCAACAAGGTTGTCCACAAACGGTTTAGGCTCAGATGGTTGCCGACTCTCACAAGGTAGTCATAAAAAGGGTCAATTGGGTTCTCTCTCAAAATTTATGCAAAAGATCATTCTTTGCATTCACCAAATCTAGACAATCGGTCTAATAAGGAAAATTCTAGGATTCAACAAACATGTTTTCATGTAAAACCTTACCACAGAATGCACTTCAAATAAAATTATTTAGCACAACCTTACAAGATCAAAAGCCTACATGTGATTTTCATTACAAGGCTCACATCAAAACGCAGATAGTCAACACAAGATTTAAAATGATCATTCAAAAGTACAGCCACATAAGTTTTTTCTTACCATCATTAGCACAAGGCACATTTCTCATCATAAGTACTGTTCAAGATATCGATATTGAACATAATCAATCATACTATTCAAGACATCGATATTGAACATAATCAATCCTCGAACATTAATAATGAAAAGACAAGCATTTCAAAATCTATCAACTCATGGGGAAAATAAAATATAGAGAGACAAAACAAATTAGTTAAAACCATCAAAGTACAATAATAAAACAAATATTAAAATACTACAATTATTCAAAAATAAAACTAAAAGTAACAACATACAATTAAAAGGGGAATATTGGCACACGTGGGCTCAATCGACCAAAAACAAAAAACAGTGTCCTCATAGCAAAACAAAATAAGTACAAGAGGAGCGGTATAAAAGTCCTCCTGACAACTATGCTTGTGGAGTATTCAAATGGAGTCGCAGCAGAGACAATATCATCTAGCACATCAGTGGCCGACAAAATAAGAACATAAGGTAGCAAACGAGTCTCAATCGAGGCACTAGTTCCTGACACATATGAAATAGGTAGAATGGGTTCTGAATACACCTTACTAGTACTGACTGCGGAGGTCTCTACATGATATCTCTCCATCATCGCCAGCACTATCATATCTTCCAAATCATGTAGCTACATCAGAGTCTCAACTATCTGTTATTTGTCCTCTTGTAAGAACTCCTCCTCATCCATATTCTCTACGAAATTACTACCAGCCTCATCATCAATAACATCAGGAACATTCTCACCACATACTCTAGGTTGTTCAACCTCACCACTTCGCACACTAGTAGGCAAAGACTCAGGCCCATGAGGCAAAGGAACCTCTCCCAAACCATCAAAGTATTTATGGACCTCAATTGGTCCACATAAACCCTAAGGGTAGCAATATCAATCCTCATAGTAGCTAAAGAATTGGAGTTGCCCTCAACCCCTTCTATGACCTCTATCCTAGTTGTGGGATTACCTAATCTCTCCGCATGAGATACTAGGGTAGCCTTACACTGAGTCAACCTATCTTTCAAAGGACCAGAGCATCATCAATCGCTATCTCAATCAACTTGGATATATCTCTCTCAAGCCTAGCACCTCGTACATCCAAAGATCGGGCAAGATTTTCCATTTTATATATCATATCGTGGGTTAATAGGGTCGGGAAACAAGAGTAGAGGAAGGTAGAATAGTAGAAGTGGATGGTATAATTGAAGGTTGGGGTATAATTGAAGGTTCCATAAAATGAGTCAGCTATTAAGTATCAACCTCAAGGCCAGCTGGGTCAACAACTAGAAAGTTTGTGGCTTCCTCCGAGCTACATCATATGTCAAATAGTCCATCTTAATCCTCTGAATGTCACTGGAGAAGGTGGGGGTAATCCTCACATTTGTTCTCTCTCTGAAAGGAACTGTCACATCCTCACACAACTGTGTGATTAAGACTTGAAAGGGAGAAAATTTTGCTCTTGGCTAGCCTTCATCAATATCTTCTCAACTATGATAGATTTGACGCTAATCTATGATCAATCCATAATGCTACTAATTAAACCAACCTTTAAAGGCCAGAGAATTGGCTTTTTTTGTGATAGTATCAAATTGTTACTCATAAATCCAAACTAATATCGAGATGGTATGTTCATCTCTTTCTTTTCTATCCTCTCTCCACCAACCATCCATGGAGATGAGATGTCTGAAATGAGGGGTGTCAGCCACCCCTTGAGTGTGTCGAGGCCCTGTTTCAACTGGAGCTTGTAGTGATCATCTCTGGTGCCTTTAGTGCCCAACATCATATTGATTTTGCCTGCGCTATATTTTACCATTATGCCATGAACTTCTATTTTCTCCAAGGGCTTCCAAATAATTCCCTTTATCTTCTTGGGAAAGGCCTTTGCATACACTGCATAGAATTCTCAGACCCATGTTGGTACATAAGGGCTAAAGTCTTGTGAACTTCTTGAACCAATGAAACTGTATGATTTCCTAGATGTTAGTCACTCATCATTCCAGCAACTGAGAGTTATGTCTCTTCTAGAATTGTATGTTCTCTAGCTACCTTGAGACATTGAAGCCCTTTGAAGTGATGATTGGAAGAACACAGGAGGCAGGGGACTGCGCCTGAGCAAGTTGAATTAACTTGGACCTGATATCCGTTCTTTTTCTTGCAACCACCTTCTTTGGTTGCTCACTCATATGCGTATAAGAGTGCGGAGTGGTATGTTGCTGGCGTGGAGAGTTAGATGGCTCGGTGATCAAAATACCCTGGTTATTTTTCAATGGGGAAGGATGAGAAAACTCTCTTTCTAACTCCGTGTCAGAGGTAACAACTCTTTTTCCTTTAGTTCTGGCCATTTTCTCAAAGATAGAAGTAGAGCACAAAATCGAGGGAACTAGGGTCAGGATTGAGATGAAAGCACTTCATCACATTCTAAGTAAGTGGAATCACACTATTAAGGTCTCCAAAGCACGAAAATGAGGGTATTGGGAGTTTATGAAGGAAATAAGCACAAAGAGATTAAAGGTTTTCTTTTTTGAACTTGAAAAGACTCTTGACCTATTTAACTTAGATCCACGTGAAGGACTGTGACTAACGTCACCGAATGCATTCGGTGAATCATTGAAGGAGCTTAAGCTCATCGATGAGGCTTGAACAATCACCAAACCCGTTGTTTAATTTGGTGAACTCGATGGAGTCTGCTTAGTGCATTTCAGTGAATCACCGACTTGTTCCATGTATGCCAAAGTTGAGAGTTCCATTTTTCCAATTCATCAGCTTAGATGGCCAACTTAAAGAAGTCTGCTTATTGCTTTTTGTGGATCACCGACAAAGTTTTGGCATCGCCTAAGTCACCTTTCTCATATTTTGACTTGTTTTCAACCTGCACTTACAACACACATTATTGAAAGCAATAAAATAAAATTAAACTTGGGTTGCCTTCCGAGAAGTGCCTTATTTAACGTCGTGGCACGATATAATTCTCTCTCAACAGCCATCATATTTGGGATTTGGGACGGTGTCACTAGGCAATGTTCCTTTTTGCCTTGGATTGAGATAAGTGGAGATTTGACACGTTTGAGTCTCCAACTGCTTGATTGATACGAAATTGTATGTAACTTTTAGAGTCAAGGTGGAGAAGTCATTTGTCAAATCCTTCAACACCTTGTCGGACCTTTCAACCTTGTTGAAAATCCTTGTTATCATTTCCTCGCTTCAATTTCCTTCGGTTCGATTTCCCTCTGATCTAGCTGGTTTCTTTGATTTTGTGAGATAATGAGGTGGGTCATACTTATCCTTTTCAACTTCCCTATCTCTCCAATTTCCACCTAGATATCTCTAATCTCTTCAACCTTTGTCTTGATCCTTGGTCCAACCTTAGTCCCCCCAACGGTCTTGGTTAGTTAGGATGAGAACCCCCCATTTGATCTGCCATGTAGTTTACATTTTCATTGTATAATGCCTCAAATGTGGCATTATCCGAGCACTGCCCATTACTTATTCCAACCGTATTTACCATTTTCAAAACCACATCCCATGACATGTTTGTATAGAGAATCAGGTTTGGTCATCATTTTATCCATATTTTCATCGCGCTCATGATCCTTCTCTTATTTCGCTTTGCTTGTTCCTCATTGTTGAGAAAATACTTGATCCCCTCTAGTATGCCATGCTTGGTTCACTTTTGTCATATCATCTAGGAACAATATTGTTAGATAAAACAGTTATTGTATTAGCCACCTTGTATAAGTTGATTAGCCAAGCCCTTGTTGACTAAATCAAGACTACGATAAAAGTATTGCAGCAACAAATTGTTCGAAACACCATGTGTTGGACATTGAAGAAGCAGTTTCTGGAACCACTACCATGTCTCAGGTAGAGGCTCACCTCCAATCCTTTTGAAATTTTGGATGCTATTCCAAAGCTTGACCATTTTTTAGGGAGGAAAGAATCTCTCTAAGATAGCTTCAGACAACACCTCTCAAGAAGTGATAGAATCATTTGGCAATTCTTCCAACCATCTTGTAGCTTCTCTCGCAAAGTGAATGGGAATAATCTCAACCTTATGGACTCTTCTGAGATATTTTTTGAACACGAACAGTCCATATATATCTATAAAATTTTGAAGGTGTTCATGAGGGTCCTCACAAGCCAATCCTTTGAACATTCCTCACATTTGGAGCAGTTGTAACTTTGTTTTGATCACATGGAACATCACCCTCCCTGTCGTGGATGGTAATCGGATAGCTCCATTGGTTGAAATGATATTCATGTGCATGTTGTTTACGTCACCTATGTTATCATTATTCTTGTAGTGTCTATCGTTATCGCTACCATTAACACTCATGTTTAGATCTACAAGTCAACGACACAACAATGCCAAGCAATAATCTACTACAATTTAATATGTTTACAAACTAATTTCACTAATTGAACTCTTGATCGCCATTCCCCAACATTGGCGCTATTTTTGATAACACTCAAACTACTCTTAAAAACCTATTAAAAGAGTAAGCGAACATTGTCAATAAAAATATCCAACTAAGAGTCGGGGTCAAATTCAACAAGGAATAGTATAATGATAAGAATTTCAAAAAATTAAGAATGTGAACTTGTTCATTGTAATAGGTTAGTACACATGGGTGGATGATTCCACCAAATTTACTAAAAACGCTTGTAGTATCAACTGTAACAATTAAACTAAAACTTCAAAAATTCAAGTAATTAACAAGTAATCTAGGGGTGTAGGGATTGAAAATTAATGTCACATAGGGGTAATTGTGTTGCTCAATATGTTTAACATTCATGGATAGGCTGGGTTATCTTCAATGAGATTAATCTTCTTTCGATTTCATAGCATCAGTTCTTAGAATCTCTTTCCGATCTCATCTATGTGCACAACTAAGCAACCCATTACCTTACGCTATCTCTATTTTGAGCACAATTAGGGTAAATAGATCTAACCATAATTTTTTTTTCAAGCGAACTACATTTATCAAAATTTAAATTGATTTATCAAACTAATTACCCACTCCAATCAATCTCTTTTGAGCTTCAATCGGAGATAGAAAGTAGGATTAAGTTTGCAACCTTAACCTATAAGTTAACCTCATGCTAATTAGCCCAAGTCCATGGATGAGCGGCGATAAACAGAGCAAAACACAACACTCACTACATTAAATCTACACCTAACCCCATAATTGCACCCCCAATCTTGGGTTTTTAGCCAACCATCATAAAAAATAAAAAAATTACACCTATCATGATAGCAGCCATAGATGAGATGAATTTAAGCAATTATAATTAACACCTACTTTGATTTCAACTTCCAATAGTCAATTGGAAGAGTAAAATTGAAAAGCCCCAAAACTAAAGATGTTCTTCGCTAGGTAAAATATCCATACACAAAAACTCCCAAAAATTAACTATTCAAAACTCTATTTTTCTCTCCCCTTTGGGATATTTATAGTTTCTCACAATTTGACCCAAAATTCACTTCGTGGTCAACTCGACAACGTTAGTCAGGCTCACCTTTCATGATCGGCGGATCACCGTCTGTTCTTTGGTATTGATTTTTTCCTTTTTATGATGTGTATGTAAAACCCCAATTCTTGGGGTGTGATCATGTGATTATTTGTCTAATTAGCTTATGCGTATTGTTCTTTACTAATTTATTTGTTGTTTTAAAGTGGGTTTAATTGGTAGATGAGTATTAATCTATGAATTGTAGTTGTAAATGTAGTTCTAATTTAGTGGTTTGGGCTTGCGCGAGAGAGATTTTTGAACCAAAGCTATTGATTGATGATTGTAGTGTTTAGGTTGTTGTTGGTTCAGCTCGAGAGAGTGAATCTTAACTCATTCCTACCTATATAGCTCGAGAGAGTAGATAAATTAAGGTTTTGGGTTGTTTATAGTGTTAAACTTGTCAAGGTTCGAGAGAACTCCACTGAATCGTAATAGTTATTCTAGAGAAAGCTATTGCATCTATAGTCTAGCCTATCCACTGAGATTTTGCAATTTGTTAGTAGTCTATAATTATCCATATAGATAAATTAGCCTATAATCGATAACATCCCCAAGAATCTCTATCTACTTTATTATCTCCCCCATTTTTGTATTTGTTACAGTTGATACTTAAAACTTTTAAACCTCTCATCTGACATTCGTTGTCAAACCTTTAACGTAGTTTGTTTGAATTCGACAATGTCTACTTCTATAACCAACTAAACTATAAGCTTTACTTCTTAATTGAATTTGATACTGTACCGCTCCTTGTGGGTTCGACCCCAACCTTTCATTGGGTTTTATACTAGATTACGATCTCCTACACCTAGTATTGGATGAGGTGTAGTTGAGCGTTTATCAGGCATCTAAGGCTAGGCCATGCACACTAATCAACTCCTGGTGCTTCTGTAAGTCAGCTCGAATAGGATCTAGGGCATCATTAATAGCCTTCTTAATCAGTCTGGGAAGAACTGTCTCGACCCAATAAGCACGTTCATCAGCAGATTGGGCTAGATGGACCATCTTGTAAGGCATCGCCTGTGTCAATGGGGGGCGGGAAGCAGCAGCAACAATAGTAGTAGTACTAGAGGTATCTGAAAGCTCACCAGCTTGAGTGGGAGGGGTTGTATTTGTCTCCAACATCTTTACATCAACAACCGAGAAAGTGTCCACCATTGTTTCTCTCCTCCTCTCAGCCTCGTCCCTGGTGTACTCGGCCTCAATCCTGCGGATGTCAGGAGAGGAAGTGGGATTCACTTCCATATTCATTTTTTTCACCAATGACACTCGGGCACGCCAGCACAATTCTGTGATCAACATCGAGAAAGGAAGCGATGTCTGGCTCTGTTTAGCCCTGATGGCCACCTCCTTCTCAATGATCAACCCGAGATATAGTATATTCTGGGAAATAATAGAACCCAACAAAGATACTTTCGGATGTAGGAGTATTGACTCGTTCTGGGATGGCATCAGTGTGCTTCTAATGAAGTCGAAACAGTACCGCGCAACTACATTTAGGTCCTTCTTCTCAATCTGGACCCTTGGCTCGATCCATGGCGGTGTAATTTTAGAAATCAGAGGGGCCAACCACCCCTTTAGGTCATTTAGGGTCTTTGTTAGTATCATGTCCGCCAAGAAATGAATCCCATTCATGGTACACCCCAACACCTCATTGATATATGTACTGCTGCATATAACCTTTTTACCCCGCACCACCCTATGATCAACCGGTGTGAATGAGTTGTCCTTCTTGTTTCCCTTTGGGACCAGCTTCCCATACTCTGTGTAGAACTCCCAGACCCAGGAAGGTATGTATGAGCCTCAAGGATGTGTGAATCTCTCAAACTTGTGGAACTGAATGGTGTCCCATACATCTGGATACCTGTCTACCACTCCCTTCGTAGATAACCTCTTTTTTTCTAGAATCGTCCTCAACCCGGTTGCCTTAAGTCTGTTCATAGATTGTGGTAGAGGTGCATGTACTGGGGGCACTGGTGGTGCCTGCTCAACAGTATGTGCTAGAGGTGGAGGAGGTGTTGGAGTGACCGTTAGTCTAGACGAATCATGCAGCGCTTTGGAGCGCAGCTCAACTCGTCTCCTCTGAATAGTCTGGTCATCCTTTGGCTCGGACCAAAGGCTGGTGATCTAGACCCTGAAGTATCCTCACGATCAGATTCTGAAGTGGTGAGGTGGGTGTCGTAGATGCCCATGCTATTAGAGCTACTCTCAATCGGACTCGGATCCGCAGGACCCTTCCCTTTACATGTGCCTTTTTCCTCTATCGGAGGAAGTTTGGGTTGTGTTTCTCGTGGCGGGGTAACCCTTTCAGAAATAACGACTCCCCATGCTCTCTTTCGGTGTGGTTGGTTCTTCTAGGAACTTTAGGTTTGGCCATATCTGCAAAACAACACATATCAAACCATTACATTAGAAACAGGTCAATGAAAAATCTAGATTCAAAATTTGCAGAAAAACTCGCTGACTAGTTCGGCGAGTTTCTGAACTCATTCGATGAGCTTAAGCGGGCTCACCAAAAGTAACAGAACAAAATGCACAAAAATCAGCACAAGTCGGCAAGGTCCAGGGTCAGTCGGCGTGCCACCAAACACATTCGGCGAACCAAAGGTAGCTCGCCGAATGCTACAGGTTGTTATTACCAAAATGCGGGCTGAAAAAGGGCGATCACAAAGACATTCGACGAGTCGCCAAGTAAAATCGGCGATCTCAAGCATATCTCCGAATTTTACAAAATCCAATAGCAAAAGTCAAGAGCAAAAAGGTGATCCAGGGGTCAATTGACGAACCACCAAAGACTCCCGGCGAGCTCGACTAAGCTCACCGACTGGGTTCTCGTGCCAACTTTTGACTTTGACCTTCAATTTTCAATACACAACCCACGTTAATGAAATTAAAGCCCTATTTTATGCAATTAAACCCAGACCGATATTAATATCGATTCCGGGGTACTCAGAATTCCCTCGATTTGTCTAAAGTTGACCAATCAATGTCTTTTGCCCTTAAGAATGGTGTCACCCGCTCTATCATTTGGCAAATTCAGTCAATCGATATAGTTGGGTTACTTAGAGTTCACCCTCACCAGACCCAACATGCTACAACTACCCACCCACGATTTCAAGCAATTTAAATATGGAATTCAACGATTACGGGCCAAACACAAAATTAAATATGATACTACAATAACCCTCAATTCAAAATCAACTAAATATACGAGATCCTGCAATAGATCTAACAATAATATGAGCATGCATATCAAATGGCCTAAATTTAAATCAACTTCAGGACACCAATCTCAGAAGCAGACAGACACAAAAGTCAGGCTAGAAAATATGAAAGGAGATGCTAATTTCCACTAAGAAATGACACCTACACAAAAATACCTATCAAAATATGATCATTATTTGAAGTGTAATAGGCAAGAGTCGTAAAATGCAAAATAAAAAGGAGTTTTGAATTTAAAACGGTGAAAACCCTTTTGACCCACCCTTCAGTTCGAGCTCCAATCGGCGATGGTCACTTATGTCGCCAAACCATTCGGCAATGTGCCGAATGGTACTTTTGCCTATGAAAGTTACCAGAATTCCAACTCTTTGGTTGGTCAAAAAGGTGATCCAAATCGGGCTCGCCGACCTGCTCGGCGGTTCGCCAAATGGGTCCTGAGCTCGCCCAATTGCCTATTTCTCACAAACTTCAAAATTTTCAACCTGCACATCCGACAACCATTATTCAAATAACAAAAACTAAAACTTTGGGTTAACTATGGTATCACTGGGTAAACCCCCTTTTGGCCTTAGGTTTAAATGAGTCGAAATTTGATCCATCTGTGTTTCTAGTTGCATAATAGACACCGAGTTTGAAGTAACCGTTTGGTTTAGAGAAGAGACGTCATCTTTCATTTTCTTTAGCACGTTGTGTGATCCTTCCACTTTGTTGAGAATACGAGCAAACATATCTCCTATGCAGAAATTTTCAGGATCATCCTTTTGCTCTTTTGGATTTTGACGCTCATTAGGGGGTACATTGCGATCTTTGTCACAATCCCGCTCCCTCTAATTTGTACCACAATCACACCACTCCTTATCTTGGTCTCTCCAACCATCATCGCGGTCCCTGTTCCAACCTTAATTTTCGCCCAGCCTAGATAGTTTGGACGAGAAACCCCTATTTGGTTTGTCAAGAAATGCACTTCTTCATTGTATATAGCCTCAAATTGTGCTTCATCAGGGTTAACTCCTCCAATCCCGACCGTATTTACAGCCTTAGTATCGTTTTCTATGACATGTTTCGTCAACAGGTCCGTTTGGGTTATCATATTGGCCATGTTTTCATCTTGCCGTTGATTCTTTTCAATTTATCTTTTTGTAAGCCCAAAGTTAAAGGTGACACCTGGTCTTATCTAGTGTACTATGCACAGTTTATCTTTGTCATCTCATTAAGAAGGGCTGATGCTATGTCAAACGGTTGTCTCATGATTCCTCCTCGAATGAGTTGATCTACCACACCTTTATTGACCGTGTCGAGGTTCTGATAAAAATATTGTAGCAACATATTGTCCAGTAGCCTGTGAGTTGGACATTGGAGCAGCAACTTCTGTAACCTCAGCTATGTCTTATGAATCATCTCGCCATCAACACACTTAAAGTTTTGAATACTATCCCTCAACTTGACCATCATCGAGGGAAGGAAAAACCTTTCATAGAATGCCTCAGTGAGCTCCTCCCAAGAAGTAATTGATTATCTTGGTAACTCAGCCAACCACTTCATTTACTCCCTCATTAGAAAAAAAGGAAACAAACAAAGTCGGACCAACTCTTGCATGATATTCTTGAAGGAAAAAATGGACCACACATGTCCACAAAGTTCCAGATGTGGTCATGGGGATCCTCATGAGCCAACCCTCCGAATAGACCCTTTATTTGCAACAATCCGCATTGCCCACGGTTGTTTGCAATCGGATAGCACCCATACTTCCCAATTGATCTACATTGACATCGTGCAAATTACCGATGTCATCATTATTCCCAAGTTGGATAGTATTGCTCCCATTGATACTCATCTCTTCACTTGTTTAAGAGCAGCCAACAAAGAACACAAATAAGTTGATTCAACTACAACAAAATCAGTTCAGGACTAAACTTCACTAAAAGAATTCCAAACACCATTCCCCGACATTGGTGCCATTTTTTATAACACTCAACTACACTTCATCTGATTCTAAGTGTAGACGATCGCTAATAAGTATAAACCCAACTAAAAGTTGGGGTCTATCCCACAGAGAGTGATATGATAAAGAATTCGATGAAGAAGTAAAATAGTGTTCTAATCATTTGTAGAAGTAGAAATTTCACAATAATTAATTAAATCACAATGTTTTGACAATTCATATCAAATGGCGGAATTTGGGTAACTAATTAAAAACTACAAATAACTGGGAAGTAATGAAGTAGAGAGGGATTCTTGGGAGTGTGATAAATTGAATGCCAATTTCGCAAAATAGGTGATTATTATTTACTAAAAATCGTTGAATCTCAGTAGGCAGGTTAGGCTTTAGGTGTAATAGTCATTTCTCAATCAACTATCACGAATCAAGTGAGTTCTCTCGAACCTCCACAAGCACAACACATATAAACAACCCAATACCTTAATTAATCTACTTTTTCAAGCTAAATTTGCAGGATTGCATTCATACCCACTTTCTCAAGCTAAATCCGCAATAACACAATCACTACAATAAACAACTAATAAATTTAACTCTAATACTTCTTTATCAAGCAAGCTTAGCGTGCTAAACTAGAATTATATTTATAACTACAATTCATCAATTAAAATAGAAACTATTAATTAAACCCACTTCAAATCAACAATAAATTTAGTAAATATTAACACCCATAAGCTAATTGAAATATTCAACTACATAATCATACCCCCAAGAATGGGGGTTTTAACTGAACATAATAAAGAATAAGAAATCTTTACCAACTATGTTTTCCATCAGGTTGGGCAACAATCCAAAAGTCTCCGAATGCTCAAATTAAAGCTAAAAATCGAACAAACCCTAAATCACTACTCAAAAAGTGTAAAAATAATGTTTGGAATATTGAAGATCAATAACCCAGAACAGGACAATGTGGGAACTCTCTAGAACTCCTTTTCTATTTTTAAAAGTGGTATTTATATGTTCCCAGAATTTCAGCATCGGATTCACTCGACGAAGTAAGTTGAACTTCTCCGACCTTGTCGGTGATACGCCAAGTGATCCTTTCAATCACCTTCTTGTCTTGGATTTTCACCACCTCTGTTCTGTAACTTTGGGCGATAGGGATCGGCCATGTCGATCCATTCGGTGCATCACCGAACCATCAATCTACTTCACCAAGTTGGTATTGTCCATGGACTGGCCTGCTAGAACTTTGGGCGAGCTGAAGGTCCACTCGGCGACTCACCAAGTGGCTTTGGTGAGTACCAACCTTACTTTTCTCGAACTTCATTCACCTTTTTCACTCCTATTCTCCTTGTAATGTCTTTTCCCTATTCTTTTGGCTTTATTGCTGCAAATTAACATTTCAACATCAGTTATGAGCATAGAATGGACATTGAGGACACTAACTCTTTGAATATTAAGTCCTAAATGAGTCAAAATCCTTGACTCATCACATAGCCATTGAGTCCGGATCATCACGATCATGTGGCCCTACGTCGCGATGGCGATGATCAACTAATGAGTTTATAATGACTTACAATTCATGATCGTGAGGTTTGGGGTCGTTATCGCTAAGAGTAAATGTGACCTAAATAGTGTTCTTTTCAAAAAAATTGGTGTTTCATCCCCCATTTCATTATTTCTGAATATTAGGAGCTCGACAGAGGCGATTTTAAAGTGAGTTATTCAAGATTCTTCAATTGGGTAACAATTTTAAACTCCCTATCTTCATTTCTTACTAAATATTTCATGATTTTACTAGTTAATTATTGTTTTTGAATTCAAAAGTTGGGATTTTTTGTTTGAAGTTTATGAAAAATGGTAATTTAAGATTGATTTCAACTCATTATTTATTGTTTTTCACTATTGAGTTTCAAAATCCTTGGGTACTGTGATTTTTGAAATGGATTTTTGGGTTGATTTGGACCCAATTTTCAAAATCAATGATATAAGTGTTGTTGTTCTTGAATGCTTATTGTGATGCCATATGTTTTTTAGATTGTGTTGTTTTGGAGACCCATCGAAGATGGAAGGCTCAACCATCGAGTTGATTATTTGTTCTTTTGAGGCAAGTGAACCTTTTGATCCTTCGTTAAGTATATTGAACCTTGTATGCTATTGTCTGATTTGTAGTAGTGGGAATTGATGAAGGGTTTCATATATTTTGTGTATTGTTAAATGATGAATAAGTTCTAGTAATCAAAATGTGGGGGTAAAAGATGAACCTTGTTGATATTATGATACGTGATGTGCCATGAATGTTTGAATGGTTTTGTTGACTCACTCTTGATGTTGTGCCCAAATTATCTTTATTGGGTTGTTGTTGTGAAGGTTATTATCCTTATCATTGAGAATTTGCACATATATATTTGCATTGGTTCCATAATACTTTTATGAAGATGACATATGAAAATGTTTAGAAAAAATGGGACATGCCATTTGTTAGTGTTGATTGAAATTGAGAAAAATATGACGTGCCAAATGTAGTGGTTGATTGATGATGAGAAAAAAATGGATGAGACACACACCTTGATAGAAACATGGATTGATAAATCCCCTATTGGTCCCAGACTATTATTCAGTGGGTGTGTATCATCAGGAAATACATGTATCACTCTATATGACATTGCACTACATTCCATTGCACTTAATCTTTATGTCATGATATTGTTGATATATATTATGACCTAGTGATTGTTATGGAAGTTTGTGATGATATTTAAATGTGTGTTGAGGTGTAAATATTGTTGTTCTACATGTGCTATGTTATTATTGAGTGTGAACTGTAAGGTTGGGATGATATATTTTATGTAGGTTGTAGTTGTGGATGATTAGATGGTGTGTTTGGAGTACTTATGTTCATTATTTCTTTACTTAGGGTTAAATTGGGATGCTTGTTGAGTATCGTTGATGTTTGGTATTCAGTCTCTTGCTTTCTAAACTTGTGTAGGTTACGAGCCTGGATCATCTTGATTACTCATTCCCACCTTAATTCGAGGCTTTCCTGAGTAGTTAGTGAGGTAGTTGCTTGTCACTTAGGCCAAAATCACTTATTATTTCACTATGTCCTTGTTCTGTGCTAGTTACAAAGACATTCAGACTTGTATTTTCTTTGGATCTCTTTAATATTTATAGGTTTGTACACATGACACTAGTTCTTGAGAGCATTATGAGTTATATTATGTTTATCTGAAATGTTCATATTATGCTAGTCCTTTATTTTATTATACTTTCGCAGTAATTATCCTATTTGATTTGGGTCTAGGCTGACGTGCCTTGGTAGGATAAGACAGGTGCACTCACATCTGATTTTAAGGTCGTGATAAATAGTATCAAAGCTAGGTTTTAGAGGTCTTGTGTATGTATAAGCCAAGTCTAGTAGAGTTTTGAGGATCAGGGCGATTGTTTATCTTTGAGAGGCTATGAGGATGGTTAGGAAACTTCCTTTTGTTCATTCATTCTTATCGTGTGTAGTTACCTTCGTTAGTATTGAGTTTTCACATGTTATTTTGATAGATGGCTAGGATGATATCTACTGTTGGTGGTAGAGGAGGGGTGAAAGTCCCCGATTAAGTTGTTGAGACCCCAGCTAAGGGTAGGGTAGAGTCCGAGCTAAGGGTAAGGGTCGTGCCTTTAGGGTGGTACCAATGAGAGGTCATTGTAGAGATGCCTCTTTTGAGCCAGAGATTGATGTTAGAAAGGACCATGTTCCTTTAAAGTGTATTGTTGCACCGTGTCTTTAGGATACCTTGTTGAGAGTATTGTGTGTGCTCAAAAGCTTTACTCAGAGTGGGGATGTGATAGGCTCACTAGAGGGTTCTCAGACCCAGATCAACGATAGGCTCCAGTTGTCCAGGGTCTTGTGTGACAGCTACAAGGGGGTATGATGGTTGAGGATGATCCTTTACTAGGAGTTGGAGTTCAGGGTGCACATTTGCTAATATTGTTTGAGGATGAGCAACGTCAGTAAGAGAAGTTTAGAAAGATGGATCCACCTCAGTTTCAAGGTGGAAAGAGTGAGGATAGGCATGAGTTTCTAACTATGTGTAGAGACCAGAGAGTTTCTCGAGACAATTGGTTTGGCTGAGTCTCATGGGGTTCATTATGCTACTCTCTAGTTGTGTGGGTTGACTGGGAGTGGTGGAGAATGTACTTGGGATCTATACTAGCTAGATCTCTACCAGTGACATGGGATGTGTTTACTCATACCTTTTATGACCACTTCATCCATTTGAGTGTGAGGGAGGGGAGCAAGTTGAGTTTTGAGAGCTTGAGGATGGATAGCTTATCTGTTGTAGAATATGAGACTCATTTCTACCAATTGTCCACACATGCATTGGCGATTATTCTTGATGAGGGAAAGAGGATGCGCAAATTTGTGAGAGGGTTGTTCTGTTCTATTCATATGGTTGTATTTAGGTCATCTCATGAGAGGGCTTCCTTTCAGTCCATAATGAGTTCTGCCAAGAAGGCAGGGTTGATGGAGCGGCAGGAGTTCGGGGACCCTAAAAGGGCACACACTTTGGGTTAGTTTTCTAGTAGTATAAGATCCTTCAGAGGGAGTGGTTCCTTCTAGCGTTGGGTACTAGTTCATATGGCTATGCAAACATCTGAGGGTGACACCTTCTATTAGAGGTCAGAGTAAAGCTCAGACTAGTAGGGGTTTCCATACTTTTGGTACGGGTGCTAGCTTTGCTATGGCTCAGTAAGGCAGAGGTAGAGGTACTGTTTAGGCTAGAGGTGCCAGATGGGTCTAGTGTTATTCTTTCCCGTAACGATGATCTAATCAGAGCGGGACAAGAGGGAAATCCTGGAGCTCAACTGAAAGGTGTAGAAGAAGTACTTTGAACAAATAGAACAACCATGCGATGGTACAAATTCAATAAACACCTGATGTGTGTGATAATTTCAGGGTTGATCATAATGTTGTGGGATCAATGGGTACCATTATCATACCTCTACTACCGCCCATACATTCATTTGTGGTCACTAGCAGTCAGATGATAATCCTTACATCTAGAGGGCTATTTAATGTGAGTCAATTTGAAGACCCATATTCTCACCTAAGTTAAGTCATCAAAGTTTGTAAGAGTAGTGTGGGTAGGCTAGACTTAGACATAAATGCGATCGGGTTATGTGCGTTCCCATTATCATTGACTGGTGATTCTACTGTGTGACTATCTAAGCTTCCATATAACTCAATTACCACATGGGAGGAGCTGTACATAGTGTTCTTGGAAAAATAATTCTCGTTGTCAAAGAAGTTGAATCTTAAAGATAAACTCAACAACTTCATGGCTCTACCTGGGAAGTTGGTTAGTAATTCTCCAGAAAGATTTATAGGCTTCATGAGAAGTGTACCAAACCACCAAATTGATGATGAGTCACTTAAAAAGTACTTTTGTCGAGGACTGGTTGACAATGGAAAAATGGTGTTATACACTTATCACTGGAGGATCATACAGAGCTAACTTATTTCAACATATTGTATAGAAGCTTGAAAATATTTTCAAAAATAATAAAGCATGGAGCACTAGAACTTTAGCCACCACAAAGAGCTCATTTTTTATACAAGCTACTCATGATCAAGCGAGTGAAGATATGTGTCAACAGGTGGTGTAGTTACGAATAAAGGTCAATCTTGGTGTTGAAACATTTTTGTGGTGGTGTTGAGAAAGTCAATTCAGTCAACTACCAGAAAAGAACACCTCCTCAAGATGAGTATATAAATGAAGAGGATGCAAATTTTGTAAATGAGCAAACGGGGGGTTTCCGAACTAACGCCCAAGAATCCAATCAGGATAATTGGCGCCAAGGTCAAGGAAATCAAGGTTAGAACTACAACAACTACAACCGTGAATGACATTATAATCGCGATAATAATTCCTACTGAAATGGGTTCAATAACAAAAACGATAAGAGTGGTACATATATTCCACCAAGGAATCGAGATGGAGGATCAAGTTTGAATCCGAGGATATGATGTCTAAGATGATGAAAGGTTTGACTTGACACATACTAATGTGAAAGAGATGTGTGCTGATCTATCAAGAATTAGGTAAAATGGTAGATTCACATGCAATATACATTAAACTGTTTGACCAGTAGTTCAGTCAACTATCTTCAATTGAGAATCTACGCTTGGAAAGAACACTTGCCAACAACACTATCCAAAATCCAAAGAATGAAGGGCAATGCATGACAGTTACTACTTGAGGTGGAAACCAAACTATTGACCCTCCCATGCCGAACTAAGTTGAAAGTGAGAAGGAATAGGAAGAGGTTGAAGTTGAAGAAGTAGAACAACCTAAATATCAAGTTCTGAAAGAAGAGGAAGTTAGTGAAAAGATAATCCCGATGCCTCAACCTCTTCCTCCTTTTCCTTAAATATTGGCCAAGAAAATGGAGAAAGGTAAATATCGCAAGTTCATATCAATGTTGAAGGAACTCTCAATTAACATTCCCTTGATTGAAGAACTAGAACATATGTCGGGATATGCTAAGTTTATGAAAGATATAGCTGATGCTTATCGTGACCAACGACACTATCCTACGGTATGAGTGTCTACGATCGTCGATAATATAGTAACCCAACCAAGGGTTGGGGTCGTGTCCCAAGGGAGCGGGAGCGGTTTTGAGAATTAGTAGCCAAGTAGAATTTCGTTTAAATTAGTCGTAGCTAAAAACATTTGCGATAAAATACATTGTAAATTAAAGGGGGTGACACAGAAGTGTCAAATATCAAAAGGGGTTTTGTAACAAGTGATGAAACAGTAAAATAAACAAGAAAATAAAGTATGGGGAAGGTTTTTGGGATGTGACCGCAATACAAGTTGAGCGCCATTTTGATGTTTATCGTGACCAACGACACTATCCTACGGTATGAGTGTCTACGATCGTCGATAATATAGTAACCCAACCAAGGGTTGGGGTCGTGTCCCAAGGGAGCGGGAGCGGTTTTGAGAATTAGTAGCCAAGTAGAATTTCGTTTAAATTAGTCGTAGCTAAAAACATTTGCGATAAAATACATTGTAAATTAAAGGGGGTGACACAGAAGTGTCAAATATCAAAAGGGGTTTTGTAACAAGTGATGAAACAGTAAAATAAACAAGAAAATAAAGTATGGGGAAGGTTTTTGGGATGTGACCGCAATACAAGTTGAGATAAATCATTGGGTACATGCTTTCAATAGGAAATTTGCAAGACAATAGTGACTAGGCTAAGATTTAAATAGAAATAAGTTCCCTCTCGGGAAACTTACCCCGTTTCAAATGCGTTCCTCTCG
>NW_006239379.1:82053-111739 GCF_000226075.1 Solanum tuberosum | reverse complement strand
CCAACAAGAATATCAATCCATATTTGCTAAATCACACCCCAAGAATGAGGGGTTTTTAGCCACACATCAAGAAATAAAAAAGTATACCTAACATTAGAAAGAAATCAACTAGGTATAAGAAATTAAACCTTGAATTAAGCTATGGAAGAAGAATAAAGAAGACCCACTTCCAACATGGGGAAGATGAACTCCTTTCTTCAAGTCTCCACAAAACCCTTTCCAAACTTGAGAGAAAAATACAGAAAAATACTATAGACTAATAATAATTTTTACTTTAAAATTTTCCTCTGAAAGACTGCAACTCTAACTAGTATTTATAGTTTTCATGAATTGTGTTGCGGAGTATCGTTCGACGACATTAGTCGAGATCGCCGATGAACTCGGCGATCCACCCTTTAATCAGCTCATCACCTTCAGTGTCTTGCCTTCAGCATTCTCATATTTTAGATCATTGGGCGGTACAGTACTGCTTCGCGGAACTAATCGGCGACTCGCCGATTGCTCCTTTCCTCGCCTTTTGATCCACTTCCTTCAAGGCTTCGCGTACTAGAACAAAGGGCAGTGCATGTCAATTCAGCGACTCTCCAAGTTGGACTCGGCGATCCGCAGAGTTTCATTTCTTGTTCTTTTCAGCCCTTTTTGCTCCGTTTTGCGCCTAAGTGTCCATGCTTCCAGTAAAACTTCAAATACCTGAAACTTAAGCATTTTAATTAGGTATTGAGATAAAACAAGCATTTGAGGACACTATTTCTATTAAATAAAGCCCTAAATGAGTCCAATTTGTGGGCTCATCAATAGTGAGTAAAAACAAGGTCATCAATTTTGAAGGGGATGGCAAGTTGCAGCATTGTAGTGCCAACGCTACTAGATCATTAGTGCAAAGAATAATGATCTTGGGGAATTAACTATCCATGTACGATTGGAGCATTGCACTCTGCTAAAGCCCTATGTGATTTGGCTAGAACTAATTTGATGTTGCTATTTATGTTAAAACAGTTAGGCTTGGGAGCCCACAAACCAACTAAATGTGGTTACTTTTGGTTGATCGCACTGTAAAGAAACCTATTGGGCTTCAACAAGATATTTTAGTCAAAGTGGAGGCATTCATTTTTCTTGTGGATTTCGTGGTCTTAGACTAGGCGGTTGACTTTGATGTGCCCATCATCTTAGGGAGACCATTCCTTGCTATCGGATGCACTTTAGTTGAAATGGAGAGAGGGAAAATGAAGTTTAGATTGAATAATAAAGAGGTAACATTTAGTATTTGCAAATCAATGAAGCATCAACGTGATCTTAAGATGGAGTCCGTAGAGAATTTGACTATTCGGGAAAGATGAGTCGGGGATTTTGACTTATTTAGGGCTTATTATTCAAGGGGTTAGTGTCCTTAATGCATATTTTACGCTAATAACTGATGTTAATATGTTGATGTGCAACAATGAAGGTATAAGTGTGAGGCAAGGACATTATGATGCAAAAGGAGCGAAAAAAGTTGAAGGAATGCAAGGTTGGAGATCGCCAAAAATTCTAGAAAAATAGCCCATGGACAAAACCTACTTGGTGAGTAAATGGGAAATTTGGCGACACGCCGAATGGATCGGCGATAGCGATCAAGCTCACCAAAAGTTCCAGAATAATTTGATGAATGAGTCAGGCCAAAAGGTGAGAAGAGGAGTAACTCGGCGAGCCCGACTTACTTCACCGAGTTGGCTCCTTGCTGAAATTTTAGGAACGTATAAATATATTTTTTGAAAGAAGAAAAGGAGTTTCCACATTGTCTACTTAAGGGTGTTTGATAGTTTTTACAGTCTAGAACATTGTCTTTACAATTTTTGTAGAGATTGAGAGATTGTGAGATTTTGGCTTAGATTTCATTATTTGAGAATTGCAGATCGTAGCAAATCAAATGGAAAACTTCATTGGCAACAATTTCCTGCTTTTAATAATGCTTAGCTAAAATTCCTCTTACCTTAGGGGTGTGATTATGTAGTTGAATGTTTTAATTAGCTAATGAGTATTGTTAGTTGTTGATTATAATGTTGTTTTGAAGTGGGTTCAATTAATTGTTCATGTTTTAAAAAAGGAATTGTAGTTTCAAATGCAATTTTATCTTAGTTTTGTATACTTTCTTGAGAAAGAGGTAATAAAGTAGAATGATTGATTGATAGTCGCATTGATTGCATCTTTAAAATCTAGCTTGAGAAAGTGGGTTTGATTGCATCTTTGCAAACCCAACTTGAAAGAGTGGGTTAATTAAGGAATTGGATTATTTGGTTGTGTTATGCTTGTTAAGGTTCAAAAGAACTCACTTGAAGCGCAATTGTTGATTGAGAAATGGATATTGTACTCAAAACCTAGCCTACCCATTAAGATTCAACAACTTTGAGCAACTAGTAATCACCCATTACGTGAAATTAGCATTCAACTGATCACACTCCTAAGGTCCAATCTCTACTTATTTACTTCCTGTGTTGTTTGTCTTAAATTGGTTACTCGAATCCCCTCATTTGATATTAATTGTTAAAACTTTGTGATTTATTTAATGTTGCGAAACCTTTACTTCTACAAATGATTAGGACACATTTTTTCTTCTTAATTGAATTCTTTACCATATCACTCCCTGTGGGATCGACCCCAACTCTTAGTTGGGTTTATACTTGTTAGCGACCACCTACACTTAGTATTGGATGAAATGTAGTTGAGCTTTATCAAAAATGGCACCGCTGCCGGGGAGTGGTGTTTAGAATTCTTTTATTGAAGTATAGTCGTGAACTAATTTTATTGTAGTTGAATTATCTTGTTTGTGTTCTTGTTGGTTGCTCCTAAACAATGAAATGAGTGTAAATAGGAGAAACGCCAGTCAATTGGGAACAATGATGACATCGGAAATTTACATGATGTCAATGAGGATTAGTTGGAAAGTGCGGGTGCTATTCGATTGCCCTCATCTGTAGGCAATGCGGTGTTTCATGTGACAAGAACAATGTTGCAACTGTTGCAAATAAAAGGTCTCTTTGGAGGACTTGCTCATGAGGACCCTCATGACCACATGCGAAACGTTGTTGATGTGTTTGGGCCATTTTCCTTGAAGAACATCACTCAAGAGTCAGTCCTACTCCATTTGTTTCCCTTTTATCTAATGGGGGAAGCAACGAAGTGGTTGACTGAATTGCCAAGGGAATCGATTACTTCTTGGGAGGAGCTCACAAAGGTGTTTTATGAAAGGTTTTCCCTCTTTCGAAGATGGTTATGTTGAGGGATAATATTCATAACTTCAAGCGAATTGACAGCGAACCTATCCATGAGACATGATTGAGTTTCAAAAGTTACTGCTCTAATGTCCGACTCACGGGCTGCCGGACAATGTGTTATTGCAATATTTCTATCGGAGTCTTGACACGGTTAACAAAGGTGTTGTAGACCAATTCATTCAAGGTGGAATCATGAGACAACCGTTTGACATAGCATCAACTCTCCTTGACAAGAAGATAAAAATTAATCGTGCTTGGTACACGAGAAAAGATCAGGTATCTCCTTTGAATCTTGGGTTGACAAAGTAACAAATGGAAATGAAATAAGAGCGAGATGAAAATATGGCCAAGATCATGACCCAAATGGATCTATTGACGAAGCATGTCATATGAAGTGGTCACAAGTCTGTAAATGTTGTTGGTACTAATAGTGGTGTAAACCTTGATGAAGCACACTTTGAGGCCATGTACAATGAAGAAGTGCAGTTCTTAACAAACCAAGCGGATGTCGTGATGATAGTTAAAGAGATTGAGAGCGTGAATGGCGTGACCGTGGTACAAATTGGAGAGATCGAGATGGCGACAAAGATCACTATGTGCCTCCCCATGAGCATCAAAAGCCAAAAGAACCAAGGGATTATCCTGAAAACTTTTGTACCGAAGATATGCTTGCTCGCATCTTAAATAAAGTAAAAGGATTGGACAAGCTGCTCAAGGAAATGAAAGATGATGTCTCCTTTATAAAAAAATGGTTATATCACACTTAGTATCCATTAAGCAGCTAGAAACATAGATGTGTCAGATCTCAGCTCATTTAAATCCAAGACCAAAAGGGGGCTCCCAAGTGATACTTTGGTGAACCCAAAAAATGAGGCATGATCCCATGGCCACATCGTGCCACAATATTAAATAAGGCGCTTCTTGGGAGGCAACCCAAGGTTTACTTTATGTCATTTGAATAACGTTTGTTGGATGCGCAGGATGAGATTTAAATTTTTGGAGAGGAACAACGAGCCCGACATTGATCGCCCTTTGGACCAATTTAACGGATGAAGTTCTGTAAACTTTGGTGAGCTAAACTCTACTCAGCGCATCACCGTGTGGATCGGTGACATTAATGAAGCTCACCGGCTGAGGCGTGAACTGAAGTGTCAAAAGCCTTTCAACCGTTTTAAATTCAAAACCTCTCCTTATTTGAACTTTTCAACTCTTGCTTTCTTACAATCAAATTTTAGATCGTAGTTTTTACTTAGGTTTTCGTGGGTGTCTTCGTGTGATCGGAATTTGCCGCATTGCTCACCTTTTGTGTTTTTGCCTTAGTGTTCTTTGTCTTCACTTCAGGTTGGTTCTCCAAATTAGCTTTAATTTCATGATTTTTACTGAGCATGCTTATGAGTAGTTAATGGATCTATTGTGTGCCCTGATTGTTGCATAATTCCGTGTTGAACATTATTTTATAATCGAGCATGTTAGATTTTGTTTTTAGCCAAAATTAGTTGATTTTGAATGTGAAATTGCTTGAATTATGATTGTAGCATGTTGGGTTTGGTGTGGGTAAAGTATGAGTAACCAAATTTCAACCAAACTACCAGATTTTACCGAATGATAGATTGGGTGACATTGTTCTTAAGGGTAAAGTCATCATGTTGGTTGAATTTGAATCGATTGGGGGAAGTCCGAGTACCTCGGATTAAAATTGCTTAGTGGGTAGGCCTAAGTTGCACATATTTTTGCGTGAATCGCATTGTCGTAGGTTGATGGTCGAAGATTTGTAAATTGGAATTTGAATTTAACACGTTGGGCCATTTGGCGAGCTAACTAACTCACCGAATGTCCTCTCCATCACCTAATTGACCTGATTTAGTGTTGAATTATTCTATGATTATCGGTGATAAGAATGCGCTCACCGAATAACTTTGATCTCACCTTTTTGAAGCCGAATTTTTTTATTATTATTCTGTAATATTCGGCAAGTCAGTTTTGCTCCATCGATCAAGTTTGGTGACTCGCCGAATGACTTTTTACCTCGCCATGTTGTGTTAAACTTATAATTTTTTTGTTCTGTTACTTTTGGCGAGCTCGCTAAGGCTCGCTGAATTATCTCGGCGATGCGCCGATTTGATCGGCGAGTTTTCTACAACTTCTTGAAACTTGACATTTCGCTAACCCTTTGCAGCCACATTCGTCTTGTTTGCTCATTTTGACAGATTTAGCTAGACTGAAAGTTCTTGAAAGGGGTCCTTAACCCCGAAAAAGGGTAAAATGGGTGGTGATTGCTGAAGAGGTATCACCTCCTTGACCAACTAGACCTCGACCCACTCAAGAAAGTGGTTGGGGTAAAGGAAAACAGCCAGTGGAGCCCAGTTCGAGTAGCTCTAGCTTTGACAGCATGGGTGTATATTCCACCCACCTCATTACATCTGATTCTGTGAGTGAGATTGATGTGGGGTCTAGGACTCCAGTCTAAGAGTCTGAGCCAACAGATGATCAGAAACTAAAGAGCAGACGGGCTGAGTTGCGCTCCAAAGCACTGCATGATCCAGCACGGCTCCCGGCACTCCCGACACCTCCACCACCTCCAGGACAAGCAGCAGAACAGGCACCCCAAGTGCCTCTGTCCCCAGAAACTCCTCCACGCTCTATGAATCGGTTGAAGGCAGCTGGTATGCGGATAATTTTGGAAGAGAAGAGGTTGTCCACAGATGGTGTGGTGGACAGATATCCGGTGGTGTGGGAGACACTCCGCTTCCATAAGTTTCAACAGTTTACTCAGCCTCGGGGATCACATGTTCCTTCATGGTTTCAGGAATTTTATGCAGGGTACGTAGAGTTGATCCTAAAAAGGAAGAAGATAGCAGGGTTGATGGCACCGATGTATTACGTAAAGGTGTGAGGCAAAAAAGTGTTGTGCAGCGAAACCAAAATCAATGATCTATTGGACTGCACCACATGCACCATCCATACGCTAATGGACAAAGTCAAGACCAAGACTCTTGATGATTTGAATGGGTGGTTGTCCTTGTTGTTGAGTGACATCATACCTCCATGGCTAGACACGAGAGTTGTGATTGAAAAGAAAGACCTGAATATTGCAGCCCGATACTGGTTTGGGTTTATCTCTAACACTCTGATGCCTTCACAGAATGAGTCAATCATCTGGAATCCCAAGGTTGCATTTCTAGGGTGTATTATTAATAAGGAGAGGCTAAATCTCGGGTCTATAATTTCACATGATATGATGATGAGGGCTAAGCAGAACCAAACCTCTGTACCATTTTCAGTTCTTACCATAGATTTGTGTCACCGAGCCGGTGTGCCATTCGATGCAAAGAATGATGTTAGGTGACTCTCACTTCATCTATTGACATTCAGAGGATCTAGGCTGAGTACACAAAGGATGAGGATGAGCGGAGGACGGCAACACCAGTAGACACCTCTTCGTTGGTTGATGTTGAGGCCATGGAGGCCGATGCCCCTCAGTCTAAGCCAATAGTTGAGCCGACAGGTATACATGTTTCTTCTTTCTCTACTACTCTGACTGCTACTCCTACATCCTGTTCTCCGTTGACCCAGGCCATGCTGTATAAGATGGGCAACCTTGCATATTCGGCCGATCTGTGAGCTTCTAGGGTCGAGGCTGTTGTCCAAGGTATGATAGTGAGAGCTATAGATCCCATTTCGAAGGAGGTGAGGGGAGAACATGAGCTGATTACAACCCATGGCTTAGAATTAGATGCTCTCACCATTCGAGTTATGGCATGATGTGATCGAGTTGATGTACACCAATATCTCGATGCTATGGGGCACTGTGGAGATTCCCAAGGCCCCCAGTTCAGATAGGCCAACAACTTATGAGATTACTCTGGCTACTGTGACCAGAGATGTCGTTGTAGCTGATGATGGTGAGAAGTCGGATACGCCGAGACTGATGAGGAGGAGTTAGCAACACCTGAGGATGCAATGTACGAGGACTTAGAGGACCTTGAGGCTGAGATAGTCCGGATGGTTACTGAGACTTCCTTGTCTGACACATCGATGATAGGTTGTAGTGGGTCTCAGGATACAGAAGAGGTAGATGCGTATCCATCCAGTGTTAGAGGAGAGTCGGGTACTGATGCAAAGATTGAGGCTACCCAGTTAAGAGGAAAGTTCGAGAAAGTCCTTTTGAGTCATTTTGAGAAGTCTTTTGCAATCATTTATAAATTGTTTTGAGACTTGAGTAAATGAGTATGAGAATGAGGAGAGTTGAGTTTCATATTTCAAAATTAGTATAAGGGAACTAAGTATTCCCAAGTGTAAACACTTTTACATTTAAAACAAGAGGAAACCTTGATTTCAAAACGAGTTTATGAGGAGTTTTGAGCATTATCTCTTTTAAGAGAATCTTTTGAGTAATAATGTAACAACCCTCTCGGAAAGATGCTACTACTTAATAAGAAAGCTAATATAATACTTGCACATTTAAAGGGGATTAATCTAAGATATATAAATTATAATTCAATAGAGAAATTTAGCCCAAAATAACGAGTGAAAGGTATAAAGGCTTGTCATTTACATATTTTGTTAATCTCAAATTTAAATAAGACAAGAGTCTCAATTTATGGCGGAAGAATCTTTCAAGATAATTTTAAAAATACGCTAAGAGATTTTCATATATTATCTATACTACTACAAGACACATTATCAATCATTACCAACTTCGGGGTACCGAAGCTTGATTGGTTCATGCTTCATACAAACCTTCAAAATAAACTGTAAATTTAATACATTACAAGACTTGGATTTACACACCCCAAAATAGTAAAACATGTAGTCATACTTATTTTACAACCAATGGTGACATGATCAAATTAGCCTTCAAAATTCCATGAAAATGTACAACATATAGATCATGTACAAGTCCGAAGATTTATGCAAACTATAGATGCTTATATGCAAATGTGATCTTCCAATAAAGCTCTCAAAACTCCGCCTCCAATAGCCAGCTTCAACTATCTCCTCGAACGTTCCCTACGATAGAAACAACTAATGCTAAGCATAAAGCTTAGTGGTGTAAAACTATATGCGTGGAGCTGCTAGATTCACCAAGTTACCTTTCAAAAGTCATGGGCAGCACAATTGAAACATAATAAATCAATCAAGTGAACAATATATTAAGGGTATCAGTTCTATATTTAAGGATCCAAGTGTCAAGAACGCTCATAGCACCATTTTCCAAGAGATCCAATAATAGGGCTCGCCAAATATATACATCATACCATCACACCTAGCATAATCAAGTATCAAGAAGCACCGAAGCCCTGTATCAAGAAGGGTCAAAGACCAATAATCAAGAGAATCAAGAACCATATTAAAAATGGCTTCCTAATTCATACTTAAAATGGACAACTTCCATACTTAAGATGAACCAAAAATCCAGAGTCAAGATGGCAAATAATCTGAATCAATAGGCATGCCAATAGTGACAAAATCAGATCCATAGGAAGGACAAAGTCCCAACAAGAATGCCAGGTGATCAAGCAATCCGTACAAGTAGGTGAGTTACACAAATGTCTCAAAAGTCTCAGAGAATACCAATACCACAATATAACGTGACAGGAAGTAACCAAGGTATCAAGATAACCTTTCAAATATACAAGCAGATAACAATAGTACAAGTACAAGTTTATACAAAAACCTTGGGCTATAGCATAGAAACAGTCCAAGAAAACTTCAAGAGTTCAAATCGTAGGCCGACCAACGTATCAAGGTCCTCAACTTGTAAACGAGTATATATAACCTAAGAGAAGGGTGTGTCTTGAATTCCAGCCAAAAGGACCAAGTTTTTCTCTTGTGATTTTGAAGAACAACTGGTTCGATAATGTTCTATGGTTTTTAGATTTCAAGGGAAACGAATTTCACTATAGGAGGTGTGAAAATATAGTCACACAAGTGATGTTTATCACATACACAACTATCATTAAAAGGTGGCTGCCCAAATAAAAGTGTGTTACCCAAAATGCATACATATATACCTATATGTATATCCCTCACCTCTCTTTTAAGTTATACATAATTCTAATTAGAATATTACGTAAATACACCAATACAATCCCTTAAATTACGATCACAATTTATGTTAAGCAAGTTTGCAAATATCACATAATTTCAAGTTCCTAAAATGAGAGTAAAACATACTGTAGTAATTAAGCAATGGTGTATCGACATGCGACTCTTGGTTCGTATTTAGGGGTGTTACAAATCTCTCCCCCCTAGAGAAATTTCGTTTCGAAATTTACCTAACACTAGTTCCAAAACAAGTGTGGATACTGGGTCCTCATGTCTTCTTTTCGCTCCTAGGTAGCTTCTTTTCCAGAATGGTTCCTCCAAATTATTTTTACTAAGGGGATTCTCTTGTTTCTAAGTTGCTTTACTTCATGAGCTTGAATTAGTATAGGTTCTTCATTATACATCAAGTCAGGATTAACCTCAATAGATTCAACTGGAAGAATATGAGATGGATTAGAACGATATATTCTGAGCATAGAAACATGGAAGACATTGTGGATCTTGTCTAACTCAGGTGGCAAAGATAATTTATATGCAATTGGTCCAACTTTTTCAAGTATCTCATAAGGTCCAATAAATCGGCGACTAAGTTTTCCTTTTTGGCCAAATCTCATAATCTTTTTCCATATAGACACCTTTAAGAATACTTTATCTCCAACTTTATACTCAATGTCATGCCTTCTAAGGTCAGCATACGACTTTTGTCTATCCGAAGAAATCTTTAGACTATCCTTGATCATTTTTACCTTGTCTTCCATTTTTGCACAATTTCAGGACCAATAAACTTTCTTTCACCAACTTCCCTCCAACAAAGAGGGATCTGGCATTTTCTTCTGTATAAGGTTTCATAGGGAGGCATTCCAATACTCGATTGGTTGCTATTATTATAAGCAAATTCTATCAAAGACAAGTGTTTGTCCCAACTACCCTAAAACTCCATAATGCAAGATCGAAGAATATCCTCCAAAATTTGTATCACTCTTTCCGGCGGACCATCTGTTTGAGGATGGAATGAAGTGCTAAATTTTCAACTTAGTACCCATGGCTTCCTACAAGCTACCCCAAAATCTAGATGTAAACCTTGGGTCTTGGTCAGATACAATAGACATAGGGATCATGTGTAGTCATACAATCTCATTAATGTATAATTAAGCTAAACGCTCAATTGAGTAATCCCTTTTGATTACTAAAAAATGAGCACTCTTTGTTAGCCTATCTACTATCACTCATATTGCATCATGATTTCTTGGAGTGCGAGGAAGTCTAGAAACAAAGTCTATAGTTATTCTCTCCCATTACCATTCTGGCATCGGATAAGGTTGTAGCAAACCAATTGGGACCTGGTGTTTAATCTTTACTTGCAGACAAACCAAATATTTTAAAATGACTTTCGCAATGTCTCTCTTCATACCGTCCCACCAATAATGTTCTTTGATGGTCTTGTGTATCTTTGTATCTCTAGGATGCATTGCATATGACGATGTATGTGCTTCATTCATGATTTCTCTTCTCAATTTTTCATCACTAGGGACACATAACCTATTTTGATAAAACAAGGTACCATCCTCCGTTAATACAAAATCAAGCTTTTCCCTATTTTGAACTTCTCTAGTCAATTTTATGAGTCTCTCATCTAACCCTTGCGCTTCTTTCACTTGTTCAAGTAATATTGGTTTTACTTGCAAATTAGTAATAACTGAACCATTTGAATCAAGTGCACAACAAACATTCATGGCTCTTAACTCAAGAAGTAAGGGAAACAGACTTAAAGCTAAGCTTGCGAAGGATTTTTCGACTTAAGACATCAGCCACCACATTGTCTTTACCTGGATGATAGTTAATCGTGCAGTCATAATCCTTGATGAGTTCAGCCATATACGTTTTCTTAGGTTCAGCTCCTTCTGTGTACCCATGTACTTTAAGCTCTTGTGATCAATGATTATATGACATTTTTCTCCATACAAATAATGCCGCCATATTTTTAAAGCAAACGCTATAGCTGCAAGTTCAACTTCATGAGTAGGATAATTCAATTCATGTGGTTTTAATTTCCGAGAAAGATAAGAAATAACTTTCCCTTCTAGCATCAAAACACATCACAAACCTCTATGAGAAGCACTACTATATATTACATACTATTTCCCCTCAATTGGTAGAGTAAGTATAGGAGCTTGTGTCAACAAGGATATGAGAGTTTCAAAGCTCTCTTGGCATTTGTTATCCCAAGTAAACTTTACTTTCTTCTTCAAGAGTTTAGTCAAAGGGGAGGCAATAATGGAGAAGCCTTTCACAAATCTTCTATAGTACCCTACTAAGCCCAAGAAACTTCTTACCTCACTCGGAATTTTGGGAGGTCTCCGTTCAACAACTGCTTGAATTTTACTATGATCAACCTTTACACCTTCTGCTGATAGAACATGTCCCAGAAAATCCACTTCATTAAGCCAAAATTCACACTTGGAAAGTTTAGCATAAAGTTCTTTCTCCTACAAAATTTATAACACAATCCGGAGGCGTTTATCATGGTCTATTAGAAGAAGAGGCCATAACTTATTTCCTTCAAAAGGGAAGATCACATTGCATTAGGGACATGTACATTATGCACGTGCACTCTACATGCAATAGAAATATTATAAACCATGTAAGTGGACAAATAATATAACAAGAACCTTCTCAAAAGAGAAACGAGTATACAAGCAATTCACAACAAAATTCCTAGAACCACAAACCTAGGCTCTAATACCATTACTTGTAACAACCCTCTCGGAAGGATGCTACTACTTAACAAAAAAGCTAATATAATACTTGCACATATAAAAGGTATTAATCTAAGATATATAAATTACAATTCAATAGAGAAATTTAGCCCAAAATAACAAGTGAAAGGTATAAAGGCTTGTCATTTAGAAATTTAGTTGATCTCAAATTTAAACCAGACAAGAGTCCCAATTTATGGCGAAAGAATCTTTCAAAATAATTTTAAACATACGCTAAGAGATTTTCATGTATTATCTATACTACTACAAGACACATTATCAATCATTACCAACTTTGGGGTACCGAAGCTTGATTGGTTCATGCTTCATACAAACCTTCAAAATAAATTGTAAATTTAATACATTACAAGACTTGGGTTTACACACACCAAAATAGTAAAACATGTAGTCATACTTATTTTACAACCAATGGTGACATGATCAAATTAGCCTTCAAAATTCCATGAAAATGTACAACATATAGATCATGTACAAGTCCGAAGATTTATGAAAACTATAGATGCTTATATGCAAATGTGATCTTCCCATAAAGATCTCAAAAACTCCACTTCCAATGGCCAGCTTCAAGTATCCCCTCGAACGTTCCCTATGATAGAAATAACTATCGCTAAGCATAAAGTTTAGTGGTGTAAAACTATATGCGTGGAGCTGCTAGAGTCACCAAGTTACCTTTCAAAAGTCACGGGCAACACAATTTAAACATAATAAATCAATCAAGTGAACAATTAAAGGTATCAAGTTCTATATTTAAAGATCCAAGTGTCAAGAATGCTCATAGCACCATTTTCCAAGAGATCCAATACCAGGGATCACCCAATATATAAATCATACCATCACACCCAACATAATCAAGTATCAAGAAGGATCGAAGCCTTGTATCAAGAAGGGTCAAAGCCCAATAATCAAGAGAATCAAGAACCATATTAAAAATGGTTTCCTAGTTCATACTTAAAATGGACAACTTTCATACTTAAGACGAACCAAAAATTCAGAGTCAAGATGGAAAATAATCCGAATCAATACGCATGCCAATAGTGACAAAATCAAAACCACAAGAAGGACAAAGTCCCAACAAGAATGCTAGGTGATCAAGCAATCCGTGCAAGTGGGTGAGTTACACAAATGTCTCGGAAGTCTCAGAGAATACCAATACGACAATACAACGTTACAAGAAGTAACCAAGGTATCAAGATAACCCTTCAAATATACAAGCAGATAACAAGAGTACAAGTATAAGTTTATACACAAACCTCGAGCTTTAGCATAAAAACAGTCCAACAAAACTTCAAGAGTTCAAACCGTAGGACGACCAACGTATCAAGGTCTTTAACTTGTAAACGAGTATATATAACCCAAGAGAAGGGTGTGTCTCAAATTCCAGCCAAAAGTACCAAGTTTTTCTCTTGTGATTTTGAAGAACAACTGGTTAGATAATATTCTAAGGTTCTTAGACTTTAGAGGAAACGAATTTCACTATAGGAGGTGTGAAAATATAGTCACACAAGTGATGTTTATCAGATACACAACTGTCACTAAAAGGTGGCTGCCCAAATAAAAGTGTGTTACCCAAAATACATACATATATACCTATATGTATATCCCTCACCTCCCTTTTAAGTTATACATAATTCTAATTAGAATATCACGTAAATACCCCAATACAATCTCTTAAATTATGATCACAATTTATGCTAAGCAAGTTTGCAAATATCACAAAATTTCAAGTTCCCAAAATGAGAGTAAAACATAATGTAGTAATTAAGCAATGGTGTATCGACATGCGACTCTTGGTTAGTATTTAGGGGTGTTACAAATAATCTCAATTTGAGGATGAGTTATGTTTTTAAACATTGAGAATGAGTTATATATATTATTGGGAGTAGTATTGTGCACTCGAAATCCTCATAAACCATGTATGCCAATATGGGTAATGGATCATACTTTTTAGGTGATTCTTTATTGATTTTAAGCATAGCTTAGTGGATCCACTTAGTTGAGGATGTTTTATACTCTGGCAAGGTACATGACAGTTCTGGCAGCGTGGGCGAGATGATGTATCATCACGTAGCTCATAGTGATGGTTATCAATTAGATAATCTCTCAAATAAGAGTAAAGAGTTTGTTATTGTATTTTTATATAAATTTAGTTATTATCTACTATTTTAAAAGCTTTATACATCTTGCATCTTTTATTGTTGCATTCACATCAAGTTGAGTTGAGTTGAGTATTCGGGAATTGAGTTGAGATGAGGTGAGTATGTCTTCCTTACTATCAGTTTAAGCTATATGTTATGTTTCAGTGATCCCCTAACATGCTTGTACATTTAATGTACTGGCGCTATTTGGCCTGCATCATTTCATGATGCAGATACAGGTATTCAACTAACTTTGGTGAGCCTTCTTGCTTTCCGGAGGGCTTCACATTTAGATTTCAGTTTTTAGGAGGTCGTGGGTCTTGTCCCAACTTCCATCATAGTATTTTAGAGGCTTTATAAACATAAGTAGTTAAGGAGTCTTTTCATTGTCCCTTGTCGATATTTTAAAAACTTTGAGTTGAACAATTATGTTACTGAATATTTCAAAGTATACTGAGTTAAACTATTTTTAGTAATGATACCTTTATGAGTTGAGTTACGTTTGAGGTTCCTATATTGTTGAGTAAATCTTCCGCAGAGTATTGAGTCGGGCCAATGGTTCGCTTGGGGACCAGCGAAGGTTCTCGAGTGCCGGCCACGACTAGGGTGTAGACTCGAGGCGTGACAAAATGTATAACAGATAATCAATAAGAGCAACACTAAGTCGATAACACAAAACACTAACCTAAAACACAATCTCTAATAGTCGTACCAAGTCAATAACACAAAATCCTAACCTAAAACACAATCACTAACAGTCGCACTAAGTTGATAGCATAAAACCCTAATGTCACCGAATGGGCAAAAACTAGACGGTCTTTAAAATCAAAGGTTTAAATTGCTTAAACTCTTTAAAGCTCCCTCACTGTTCATTCTTCAAACTCACACCTACACCACTACTTTTATATCTCCGTGTCTATATTGTATGTTGGTTATTAAGTTATGCTCGGAGTTGGATTACATTGCCATCTAGCATCTCGTGTGTTGAATGTGGCTTTTCTTTTGCAAAATTAAAGTCTCGATTCCGATTAATACCGATGACTTGAATAGTGCTCATGATCGAACGAACATGAATGTGCGGCTACGATGAGGAAAAATGAAGTTGCATAAATAATATGTGAACTCTTTTCATCTCGTTGTGATTAGTCATGTATCAAATTGATTCTCTTATGATGACCGTTGCACTCTAGCGAAAGTGTGGAGTCTTGTTTGACTTTAGTGTCGATGCCTTATGTGATGAGCATACTGTGAACCATGCATGAATACACCTAGAATTTGCCCCGTTGGTCCAATAGACTAAGTAAGGCTATCTCTTGATATGATCTTAGGCAACTTCGAAGTGTGTGAGCCAATTTTACAGATACCTCTTTGTGGACTACCTTGTGAGCATGTGTGAACCTCTTTTGAACACCCCTTAAGCCTTACTCTTCTTTGGAAGAAGCTTGATGAAAACTAGACATTTCTTTATCCATTACCCATAACCCTCATGAAGTTGTGGTTAGTTTGAATAACCAACCTAAGTTGGGGTTGTGGTGAAAAGAGAAGGCAAATTAAGAAGTGCAAGAAAGTCCCTCTTACCCATGGTTTTGAGAAAAATGGAACCCCTCCATACAAAAAAAAAGGAGAATCTTTGAGAATGGTGTGTCACAACTTGAATCTTTGGGTACACATTTGATCTTTGCATAAGTAAATTGAGTCTTGTTGTGTGCATTCATGATTAAGTCTTGTGTAGCACTTTTCGATACCTCCTTTTTGAACGGCTGAACTTGAGTTTGCTTGAGGACAAGCAAAATTTTAAGTTGGGGGTGCTGATGAGTCCACAAATTGGACTCATTTAGGGTTATATTTGGATAGAATTAGTGTCCTCAAATGCATATTTTGTCTCAATATCTGATGAAAACCGTTAAGTTTTAGGTATTTGGAGTTTGAGGGAAAGCATGGACACTACTTAGCAAAAAGGAACAAAGGCAGCTGAAAGAACGAAGAAATGAAGATCTGAGAATCGCCGAACCCATTTAGCGAGTCGCCAAAAGGTCTTATCCTCACCTTTTGTTCCAGTGTGCTGAGCCCTGAAGGAAAGGATCAGATCGGCGGTGAAAAGGAGCAGTCGGCATGTCGCCAAGCAGTTCCGTAAAGCAGTACTACGTCACCTAATGATCCAAAACATGGCGATGTTGAAGGATAACATAAGATGACGATGAACAAGACCAAAGGGCGAATCGCCAAGTTGATCGGCGATTCCGACTAACTTCGCCGAGTGATCCTTTGTATCATAGATTTTTGAAAACTATAAATACTCGTTGAGAATTATTATGCTAGTATTGAATTTTTAGCTTTGAACAGTAAATTTTCATACTTTGCTTCTATTTTTGAGTTCTAAGTTTGGAGAGGGTTTTGAAGAACTTGAAGGTTCAAAGGGTTTCAACTCTAAGATTTTAGACTTGGGTCTTGTGGATTCCTCACTCTTGACTTGTTTTGAGACTTAAATCTTCATACCCATTTGAATGGAAACTCATATTGATATGAGTTTCTATCTCTTATACATGTCTAGCTAAAACCCCAATTCTTGGGGTGTGATTTTGTGAATATGGGTTAAGTTAATTGTTGGGTCTTGCTTGTTGATAGTTTAATCGTTGTTTAAATGTTATTTCATTTAGTAGTTAGTTTTGAACTTAATGAAATTGTAGTTGCAAATACGATTTCACCTTTGTGTTTTCGGCTTGCTCGAGAGAGAGGTCGTAAAACTAAGACTACAAAATTGATGACCGGTGGGATTGGGTCGACATGAGGTTCAGCTTGAGAGAGTGAACCCTAGTCCTTCTCCCACACACTCAGCTCGAGAGAGTGAGTGGGCTAAGGCAGAGGTTGTTCTTCATGCGGCAACTCGGTGTTCAAGAAGAAACCAAGTTGATTCGGGGTAAGTTGCTCGAGAGAGAATTTTACCCCCCACTATGGTCTAGCCTAGTCACAAATATTCAACAATTTTACTATAAAAAAGCATGTACCTAATCATCTAGTTTAATCTGTATTCCTATCACCTCCCAAGAATCGCATCTCCTTGATTAGTACTCTTTGCATTTTCGTTGATTTTTGCATACTTGTTACAAATCCCCATTATTAACTGACACTTTTGTGTCACCCCTTAGATTTAGTATGTTTGTATTCTACAATGTTTTTAGCTATGACTAATTAGAACTTAATTTTATTTTTCTATTAATTCTCAAGCCCACTCCCTTGGGACTCGACCCCAACCATTGGTTGGGTTAGATTACTATTGTACGATTGTAGACACTTGAATTGGAAGTTGTTTCTTGATTACGCAAACATCAAAATGGCGCCACTGCCGGGTAGTGGTGTTACTTGAGAATTCTTAGTTTAGTAAAATTTTTGTTCTTAGTTGTAGTTCACTTACTTAATTTTTAGTTTGAATTTGTGTTGCTTGTTTGTGTATTGAAGTAGAAAAATTGATATGAAGGATCAATATGGGTATCAAACAGATCACCATTTCTTAAAACTGTTGAACCTTAGGGACAACCACCTAACGTTCAAACAAGTAGGGATGAAACTATTCAGGAAATGTGGTTGATGTTTCAGACAGTGCTGCAGCCACGCCCCACTCATGGGATGACCGACAAGGTGCTACTAGAAAGCTTCTATTGGGGTCATGGACCCCAAAAAAGAAGTAATGCTGATCAACTTTTTGCGGGTGGTATGCTACACTAACCTTATGAAGTTGTAGCCAAACTCCTAGATGGCATGATTGAAGCCAACAATGAGACCAACAAGAAACTAGAGTGGGATGCACTGTTAACTCAGTTGGATTTCTTATACAAGAGTCTTGGAGTTGGAAACATAGGCCTTGAAAAGGGACAAGCACTTCTCCCTTCGAGAATGTACAAAGGGGAAGAAGAATGAGGGCATACAAAATGACGAAGTCCTCTTGCTCATTCAACAAAAATCAAAGAACAAGACAAGATGTTGAATGAGATGAAAGAAAACATCGAAATGCTGAATCAGACAACTAGCACAAATTCCATGACTATTCAGCTTCAAGATGCCCAAATAGGCCATTTGTTATCAAGTCACTATCCACCGTTTGCCGAGGATTCGCCTAGTTACACAATGGGTGACTCCGAAAATGAGGACTAGGTGTTAACTTGCGTCGTGCCGCGACGTTAACTAAGGCACTATTTGGGAGGTAACCCAAAACACTTTTTATTGTTTTAGGTTTGTTTTGAAAATAATGGTGTGTTGGTTGTGCAGACTGAAGCGTGGCAAGTGTTAGGAAAGAACGAGTTTAGTGAGCAAAAATTTTCATTTGGCGGTTCGCCAAAGATGTTGGCGACCCTGATCCAGTCCGCCATTGAGCTCAAGGCAACTTTAAGCTAGAACATGTAAAACTTTGTGATCCGAAGAAATTGTTGGCGAATCACCGACCTGTTTGGCGATCCTAATCCTTACCGCCGTTTGGATTCCCAACATTGACTGGGAGTTCTGTAAAACTCGGCGAGCTAAGTGACGATACGGCGCGTCGCCGAATGATTCGTCGATCATGACTAATGTCGCTGAATGGGCAAAAACTGGATGGTCTTTAAATTCAAAGGTTTAAATTGCTTAAACTCTTTAACGCTCCCTCACTGTTCATTCTTCAAACTCACACCTGCACCTCTACTTTTATATCTCTGCGTCTATATTGTATGTTGCTTATTGAGTTGTGCTCGGAGTTGGATTGCATTGCCGCCTAGCATCTCAATTGCATCTTAATCGACACTAAAGGTTGGTTTCCAAACCCTAAGCTTCTTGCATTTGAGGAAAAATATTTTTTTACTGTGTTGGGGTGAGGCCCACCTTTGTGTGCCACTCGTGAATCGTGATTTTGTTTGAGTATTTGGGTTGTGAGCTATAATGTTGTGTTAATACTGTTTTTGTGGATGTTTGAGTTTATGGCTCCTTTTGTTTTAAATTACAAAATGATTTTGACCCTTCTGAAAATTTATACCACCTCTCGTGTGTTGAATGTGGTTGTTCTTTTGCAAAATTTAATTCTCGGTTCTGATCAATACCGATAACTTAAATAGTGCTCATGATCAAACGAACATGAATGTGCAGCTACGATGAGGCAAAATGAAGTTGCATAAATAATATGTGATCTCTTTGCATCTCGTTGTGATTAGCCATGTATCAAATTGATTCTCATGTGATGACTGTTGCACACTAGCGAAAGTGTGGAGTCTTGTTTAACTTTAGTGTCGATGCCTTATGTGATGAACATACTGTGAACCATGCATGAATACACCTAGAATTTGCCCCGTTGGTCCGATCGACTAAGTAAGGCTATCTCTTGATATGATCTTAGGCAACTTCGAAGAATGGGAGCCAATTTGATAGATACCTCTTTGTGGCCTACCTTGTGAGCATGTGTGAACCTCTTTTGAACACCCCTTGAGCCTTACTCTTCTTTGGAAGAAGCTTGATGAAAACTAGATCTTTCTTTATCCATTACCCATTACCCTCATGAAGTTGTGGTTAGTTTGAATAGCCAACTTAGGCCAAAAGCCTAAGTTTGGGGTGTGGTGAATAGAGAAGGAAAATCAAGAAGTGCAAGAATGTCCCTCTTACCCATGGTTTTGAGAAAAATGGAACCCTTCCATAAAAAAAAAAGAGAGAAAAGAAAAAGAAAAAGAATGAAGAAGAAAGTTGTGTAATAAAGTACAAAAGAAATGGGGTTCCCAAACAATCCATGGAAAGGGAATAATAGGATGACTTATGAGTACTAAAGAAATTGATGAAAGAATAGGAAAAGAAGTGTTGTAAGCACCACATTTCGTGAGGGTTATGGGTATTGTGGAATCTTCACTCTTGACTTGTTTTGAGACTTAAATCTTCATACCCATTTGAATGCAAACTCATATTGGTATGAATTTCTATCTCTTATACATGTCTATCTAAAACCCTAATTCTTGGGGTGTGATTTTGTGAATATAGGTTAAGTTAATTATTGGGTCTTCCTTGCTGATAGTTTAATCATTGTTTAAATGTGATTTCGTTTAGTAGTTATGTTGGAACATAATGAAATTGTAGTTCCAAATGCAATTTCACATTTGTATTTTCGGCTTGCTCGAGAGAGATGTCGTAAAACTAAGACTACTAAATTGATGGCCGGTGGGATTAGGTCGACATGACGTTTAGCTCGAGAGAGTGAACCCTAGTCCTTCTCCTACACACTCAGCTCGAGAAAGTGAGTGAGATAAGGCCGAGGCTGTTCTTCATGCGACAACTCGGTGTTCGAGAGAAACCGAGTTGATTTAGGGTAAGTTGCTCGAGAGAGAATTTACCCCCACTATGGTCTAGCCTAGTCACAAATATTCAACGAATTTACTATCAAAAGCATGTACCCAATGGTCTAGTTTAACCCGTATTTGTATAACATCCCAAGAATCTCATCTCCTTGATTAGTACTCTTTGAATTTTCGTTGATTTTTGCTTACTTGTTACAAACTCCCATTGTTAATTGACACTTTTGTGTCACCCCTTAGATTTAATATATTTGTATTCGATAATGTTTTTAGCTATGACTAATTAGAACTTAATTTTATTTTTCTATTAATTCTCAAGTCCACTCCCTTGGGACTCGACCCCAACCCTTGGTTGGGTTACTTTACTATCATACGATCGTAGACACTTGCATTGGAAGTTGTGTCTTGATTATGCAAACATCACCTAACAATATAAACTAGTCAATAACACAACGAAACACTATAAAATCGTTAAAATCATAATCCTTCAATTCCAAGACTATAATGGAAACTATAATAGGCCTATTCCAAGACTCTTTACACTATAATAATCCTTAAAATCATAAAAATAGAAAGAAAAAAATTTCTTTATCATATAATATATGAAAACCCTAACCTATTAGTCCTTAAACTCCTTGTTCCTCTAAGAATAATGACCAAGAAACATCAACAAGGAGATGATCAGCACTATAGTTTCACCAAGAGAGACCACGAGAAACGCAGACTTGGGAAAGATGAGAAATAACAAAAGAAAAAAAATCTATTTTTGAAAAGAATCAGGTCAGGTTGAACGGATTGAAAAGAGTGAGCATCACCCTCGTTGTCCTAGACGAAGGAATGGGTCAAAATGGCCCTTTTACAAAGATATTAAAAACTTTTATGGGGTGATCTTATCTTCATTTTATTTAAAGACCTTGTAGGGGTGGGAATAAGAATTTAGATAAGCTATGACTCCAGCATAAAAAAGAGCACATTAATCCCGGAGCTGTGGATGATTGAGACAGCTACTTTCAAAGTTAAGGTGTCTTTTTAAAAATTCGGGACAACTTCAGTGGTGACTTTATGTCTTTTATCTTAAATTAATAAATAAAATTTTAATATGCACATATTTTATAAGAACATCATAGACGATATATTCACAAAATATTAATATTTACAGTTATAATTTCATGACATTGTTCAAATATTTGATAAAAGCAATCGATCAATTCTAACAACATTCAATATAAGTTAAATTTAACTATAGGTGCAATCACAAAAAAAATCATGATTAATAACATCACTCATCATAGAGAAACTTGTAGGTGACTCAATCTCTTTTATGATTAAGAAATGTTGTTTTAAAATATTAAAGTAATATTATAGCCAAACAAAATGAAGATAAAAAAAATAACATTATGAGAAATTACATAGAATCACATTAAGTAAAGGTATTAAAAATGAAAAATAAACAAATAAAATACAACAACTTAAGTATAATAAAATGTTTTTTTAAAAGATAATTTAAAAGTAAAACAAGAAATTATCAAACAAATAATTAAAAATTAATAAATAAGTGTGGTAGTCTTAGACAATCAAGTCATTCCATTTTTTCTAACGCTTTACTTCTAGAACAACCTATCAGTTGTACATCATGTTAGTCTGCCTTTGAGCGACATATGCCACTGTAACGATATGTGTCATTGACATCGTTTTCAATTCTTGTAACACCCCATAAATTATTTTTGAACTAAGACTCGAACCATCCTTCATTGTGAGTAGGATTTTACCAAGGAATTTAAAATTTCTTAAGTGTTAAGGTAAATAGATGTAGCACCTTGAGTTCCAAGAAGAACTAAAGATAGTTCATTCAGTCATTCCTAAGTTCTTCTAAGATTTGGGTCAACTTCGAATGACCACAACTCTCAGTACATACTGAGTTAGGTGGCCAATAAAATATCAAATGAAAGGTCTTTGAATTATCTTTCCAACTCCACCGAGTTTGCTAAATTTCGAGCTCGTATGAGTGAGATATGCCTTTTTGAAGTCAGGCTGTCCAATTAAGAAAAGTTACCCGAAAATAGTGAGGGGTATTTTGGTCTTTTCCTTACCCAATCAGATTTATTTCATTTTTAGTAAGGTTTTCGGGGTCTAATCTGATTAGGTTCAGTTTTATAATCCTAGTAAACACCTAGGATTTTAGTTGAGAGTTCAAGAAGAGAAAAGAAGAAAAAAGAAGAGAAAAGAGGAGAGGATCAAAGCGTTCGTCGAGATTTTTGAGTTTCGTTGCGAATTCTCACCATGGGTTTGATCCCTATGAGGTATGTAAGCTTCCATAGTGTTGGGTTTGTTCACCCACATGCCATTCATGTTAATTTCAGCGAAATTCATTCTAGAAAGTTGAAAGTTTGGTGTTCTTGAACTGTGTTCTTTGAAATTGGCTTTCGTTCTTGAGTTTAAATGAGACTGATGAGTTATTGAAGAAATCGTGTCGAATTTAAAGTTGTAATTGATTAGATTCTTGTGTACATGTACTGGGTATCTGAATCTAAAGAAAATTTGAGAAATGAATCAATTTAGGTGAATTGGGGTTAGAAAACGAGGAAAAAAAAGTCGGACAGAAAACAAGTACCAGGACCTGTTCCTTAGAAGTGAACTTTTTTCTCTCTGCCTCACGGAGAGATTGCGGACCCCTCTACCTCAAAAATTATTTTGACCAAACATTATAATTTATCTCTGCGTCGCAGACTTGCTCCCCAGGAAGTGTTTTTCAACCGTTTCTCATGATTAACTATCTAAAACTTATTTAATCATTACGATATCCTTCCTATCACAAATCATAAACTTGAATTCATAATTCAAATTCAAGGTAGATCTAAGAGTTATGTCTTGAGAGTTCTTTCAAACATTTTTGAGAAAGTCCCTTTGAGGCTTTTTGAGGAGTCTTCTACAATTTCTACTAACTTGTTTCAAGACTCGAGCATGTGAATATGAGAGTGAGGAGAATGTATTCATGAGTCTACTTTATCATCACGAGATCCTTCATATCATGAGCCATAACTCTTGAATTCATAATTTACATTCAAGAGAGAGTTAAGAGAAGAGTTTAAGAGTGTCTTTGCATTCAATTGTGAATCCTTTGAGATCAACTATCAAGTTGAGCTAAGTTTTGAGGAAGCAAGTATGACAATGAGAAGAGTCGTATACATGAGTTCCATATTGTTATGAAGACCCTCGAGTCGAGTCGTTCATATCCATAAATTTCCGCATGAACTCCATAATTTTAGTGTCTTAGAGAGGAGTAGTATCTTCAAGTTATAAGTCTTGAGTATTGAGTTCATAACCCTTTTGAGATTATATTCCTAATCGTGGGACTATTACATGTTACCCATGAATTCCTTGAGTTGAGTAGTTCTAGCCCATAACTCCGCATAAACCCTATAAATCGAGCAGTCTTGAGATGATAAGTACCTTTGAGTCCATAAGTTGAGTAGTTCATGCTTATAATTCCGCATGAACTCTTTGAGTCGAGCATTCTTGAAATGAGTAGTATCATTGAAATTCTTGAATTTCGAGTATTGAGTTATATCTATGGTTGTTAAAAACCTTGAGTTGAGTCGTTCACGTCCATAATTCAGCATGAACCCTATTTTAAGAAGCCTTTTTACAAAATGCTTTAAAACTTGTTTTAAAGACTTGAGCATTGAGTTGAGTAAAGAGTGAAGTTCATTTCTTAAAAAGAGTATATGGGGACTATGTATTCCCAAAGAGTAAACGTTTTCACATTTAATCAAGAAAGGAAACACTTATTTTGAAAAGAGACTTTGAGCTAGTTTTCAATAAAGAGTAAATGTTTTCACATTTAATCAAGAGAGAAAACACTGATTTCCAAGAGAGCCTTTGGGCTAGTTTTTGAGCAATTATCTCAAATGACAGAAAGAGGTATGGTTTTAAACAAATGAGCTAGTTACATTTTTGGAAGTAGTATTGAGCACCGATATGGGGAGAGTTCACACAACTCACAGCCCCTATAAACCATATAGGCAACGTGGGTATAAAAGAGTCATACTTTTTAGATGATTTCTTAGTGCTTTTTAACATACACTAGTGGATCCACTTAGTAGTTAGGTTCTATACCCCCGGCAAGGTATAGGACGGTCCTGGAAGCGTGAGGCAAACTGTATAATCACATAGCTCAAAGTGATGGTTGTCGGTTAGAGAAACTCCCACAGAGATATTTTGTATTTTCATATACAAACAGAGTTTATTTTGTATCCTTACATACAAACTGAGTATATTGTATTCTTAAATTCATTGAGTTGCTTTCTACTGTTTTAAAAGTTTCACATATATTGCATCTCTTATTATTGCTTTATATTGAGTTGAGTATCCAGAGTTAGAGAACCTAGAGTTGAGTGTCTCATTTTTGAGTTGATCCTTGCTTCACTAAGTTGAATATCTTATTGTAGAGTTAAGCCTTATTTCAGTGAGTTGAATATCTTATTGTTGAGTTGAGTCTTATTTCACTGAGTTGAATATCTTATCCTTGAGTTGAGTATCTTATTCTTGAGTTAAGTTTAGTTGAGTGAGTCGAGAATAGGTTAGTATGTTTCCTTTATATCAAGTTCAAGCTTTAGAATTCCCCTTACATGCTCGTACATTCCATGTACTGAGCCATTTGGCCTGCATCATTTTATGATGCAAATACAGGTATTCAGGATCATCAACATGCGCTTCGTTGATATCGTATGCAGTTCGAGTTAGCTATGGTCAGCCTTCTTGCTTCCGGAGGTTTTCATTTACTTTCAGTTATATCAGTTGTTAGGATGTCGTGGGTCTTGTCCCCACTTTCATCTTTGTCAGTTAGAGGCTTCATAGATAGACAGTAGAGTTTGAGAAGTCTATTTCATTTATCTTATTAAATGTTTTAAAGACTTGAGTTGCCTATTTTTTGGCTAGTTGAATATTCTATTATATTCTAAGTTATTCATTTTAAGACATTTTGAGAAAATCTTTGCATTGTAATTCAGTTTTAAGCTTTTGTATGCTTGAGTTAGTCTTCCGCTTGTACTCAGCCAGGATGAGGGTTCACTTGGGGACCTATAATGGTTCTCGAGTGTCGGCCACGTCAAGGGTGTAGACTCAGTTCATGACAAACTTGGTATCATAGCACAAAGTTCAAGTGTCCTAGGGTGTCTATGAAGCCGTGTCAATAAGGGTCTTATTTATGGTTGTGAGGGCCCTACTTCTATAAATGACGGACTACAAACATTTAAGAAAAGTTTCCCTTCTTTCATTCTCTTAATCATGCAATAGAGCTATGTCATAGAGATTTATTCAAACTCGTGTGTTTCTCAGATTCATTCGACTACCCCTCATACTAGAGGTGGTTGAAAAGAAAAGTCAATCATTTATCAATGAGTTGTTCTTAGCAAGAGGCTTGAGAAAGTCATGAGACTCCAGAGGGGCTTGAGAGAAGATCATGAGTGAGTTAATTGTTGAGTTTTAGAGTAATGCCTTCATATGAATCGTGCATTTGAGCTAAAAACAAGTTGTATTTTTTTCCTTAAGCCTTGTATCAATTGAGGTCCTTATGAGGATGTATGTTTAGAGATTGGGTAGTATTTTCACCTAAAAGATAGTATGAATGACGAGATCATGAGAAGTAGTAGTGAAAGAGCCCAGAGTAAGAGGAAAGTATGCAGAGGTTTAGTGATCTAAGAAAGGGAGATAGTGTTTTGAAGAGATATGATACTATAGTCATGCACGTAGTAAGTTACTATAGTAGGCGATCAATCATATTGATATTCGGGTTTAGTAACAAACATTAAGCTTGAATTTCAGATAAGTGTCATGATCAAAAGAATGACAACATGAGGGTGATGATGTTAGTCTTGAGATTTGATCTAGAAGACTTGACATAGAATAGGTGAGGAATTGAGGTGATTAGCTGCAATAAAAATGAGTGGTTCAAGTGAGAGACCCTAACGTTTAGATAAGGGCAGTGAAGTGTGGTTAAGTCACAAGAGTAACAAGAGTATTAAGAGGTGTGCCAAGATGTATGTTACCAGATAAGGTTCCAATTAAGTTATAATTTTCCATGTGTGCCTTAGATAGACATAATTGAGTTGTCAATGTGGAATAGGTCTATAGCTTTCAAGTATTAGATTTAGACCTAATGGGGAGATGATAAGATGAGAAATCAAGTCAAGTGTTAAGAATTTCTTAAGAAGCTGGTTAGTAGGAGTCCATGGAGTTCTTAGAGTACTAAGCTTGAATGTGATGTTATTAAACATTAGGTGGTTCTTGATATGAGCCCAATGTGGTGGTAAAGAGTAATAGTTTTGGGATGAGATTTCCTATAGAGAGGTATAGAACCCGAACCTAAGGACTTTGGTTAAGCTTGAATATAGTAAGAGCATACCATTAGACTCATACCTTAGTAAGAGTAACCCAATTCCATACCCAGCCCAATCGTCATTCGAGGATGAATGATCCCAAAGGGAAAATATTGTAACAGCCCAATTTTTTTTTTGAACTAAGACTCGAACCATCCTTCGTTGTGAGTAGTATTTTACCAACGAATTTAAAATTTCGTAAGTGTTAAGGTAACTAGATGTAGCACCTTGAGTTCCAAGAAGAACTAAAGAGAGTTCATTCTAGTCATTCCTAAGTTCTTCTAAGATTTGGGTCAACTTCAATCGACTATAACTCTCCGTACAGAATGAATTAGGTGACCAATAAGATATCAAATGAAAGGTCTTTGAATTATCCTTCCAACACCACCGAGTTTGATAAATTTTGAGCTTGTATGACTAAGATATGCCATTTTGAAGTCATGCTGTCCAATGAAGGAAAGTTACCCGAAAATTGTGAGGGATATTTTTGTCTATTCCTTACCAAATCAGTTTTAATTCATTTTTAGGGGTCTAATTTGATTAGGTTATGTTTTATAATCCTAGTATATGCCTAGGGATTTAGTTGAGAGTTCAAGAAGAAGAAATATGAGAAAAGAAGAGAGGATCGAAGCGTTAGTCGAGATTCTTGAGTTTCGTTGCGGATTTTTGCCATGGGTTTGATCCTTAAGAGGTATGTAAGCTTTCATAGTGTTGGGTTTATTCACCCACACACCAATTATATTAATTTCAACGAAATTCATTCTAGAAAGTTTAAAGTTTGGTGTTTTTGAAATTGGCTTTCATTCTTGAGTTTAGATGAGATTGATGAGTTCTTGAGGAAATTGTGCCGATTTTAGAGTTGTGTTTGATTAGATTATTGTGTACATGTAGTGGGTATCTGAATCTAAAGAGAAATTGAGAAAAAGAATTGAATTTAGGTGAATTGGGGTTAGAAAACAAGGAAGAAAAAGTTGGACAAAAAACAGGTACCAGGTCCACGTCGCGGACCTGTTCCTCAGAAGTGAACTTTTTTTTCTCCGCTTCATGAAGAGGTAGATGACCCCTCTGCCTCAAAAACTATTTTGACCAAACATTATAATTCATCTCCGCGTCACGGACTTGCTCCCCAAGCAGTGTTTTTCAATCGTTTCTCATGAAAAACTATCTAAAACTAATTTAATCATTACGATATCCTTCCTATCAAAAATCATAACCTTGAATTGATAATTCAAATTCAAGGTAGATCTAAGAGTGAAGTCTTGAGAGTTCTTTCGAACAATTTTGAGAAAGTCCCTTTGAGTATTTTTGAGTAGTCTTCTACAATTTCTAATAATTGTTTCAAGACTCGAGCAAGTGAGTATGAAAGTGAGGAGAATGTATTCATGAGTCTACTTTATCATCACGAGATCCTTCATATCATGAACCATAACTCTTGAATTCATAATTTACATTCAAGAAAGAGTTAAGACTAGAGTTCAAGAAAGTCTTTGAGTTTAATTGTGAATCCTTTGATATCAACCTTCAATTTGAGCAAAGTTTTGAGGAAGTCAGTATGAGAATGAGAAGAGTAATATATACATGAGTTCCATATTGTTGTGGAAACCCTCGATTCGAGTCGTTCATGCCCATAAATTTCCGCATGAACTCCATAATTTTAGTATCTTAGAGAGGAGTAGTATCTTCAAGTTCTAAGTCTTGAGTATTGAGTTCATATTCCTTTTGAGATTATATTCCTAATCATGGGACTATTACATGTTACCCATGAATTCCTTGATTTGAGTAGATCATGCCCATAACTCTGTATGAACCCTATAAGTCGAGAAGTCTTGAGATGATAAGTATCTTTGAGTCCTTAAGTTGAGTAGTTCATGCTAATAATTCCGCATGAACCCTCTAAGTCGAGCATTCTTGAAATGAGTAGTATCATTGAAGTTCTTAAGTTCCGAGTATTGAGTTATATATATGGTTGTTAAAAATTTTGAATTGAGTCGTTCACATCCATAATTCGGCATGAACCCTATTTTAAGAAATCTTTTTACAAATTGGTTTAAAACTTGTTTAGAAGACTTGAGCATTGAGTTGAGTAAAGAGTAAAGAGTGAAGTTCATTTCTATAAAAGAGTATATGGGGACTATGTATTCCCAAAGAGTAAATGTTTTCTCATTTAATCAAGAAAGAAAACACTTATTTCCAAAAGAGACTTTGAGCTAGTTTTCAGTAAAGAGTAAATGTTTTCACATTTAATCAAGAGAGAAAACACTGATTTCTAAGAGAGCCTTTGGGATAGTTTTTTGAGTAACTATTTCAAATGACAGAAAGAGGTATGTTTTTAAACAAATAAGCTAGTTACATTTTTGGAAGTAGTATTGAGCACCGATAAGGGGGAGAGTTCAACCAACTTACAGCACCTATGAGCACCAATGATGGCTCCATTGGTTGTTTCAAGTGTGGTCAGAGTGGGCATTTCATGCGAGAGTCCCCAAAGAACAAGTAGGGAAATGGTAATGGGTGCCATAGACTCCCAGTCTTCTTCAGTTGCTCCACCAGACAGAGTTGCACCTAGAGGAGCTACTTCCGATATTGGCGGAGGAACAAACCACTTATATGCTATCACTAGTCGCCAAGAGCAAGAGGATTCACCAGATGTTGTCACTGGTATGATTCAAGTCTTTGACTTTACTATTTATGCCTTGCTAGATCCAGGAGAGAGTTTATCGTTTGTAACTCCTTACGTTGCTATGAACTTTGATGTTATTCCTGAGCAACTTAGTGAACTATTCAGTGTTTCTACACCTGTTGGTG
>NW_006239379.1:80529-82007 GCF_000226075.1 Solanum tuberosum | reverse complement strand
TTCGTCAATCACAAGAGTACCATGGCTGATTTAATTGAGTTAGACATGGTAGATTTTGATGTCATTCTTGGTATAGAATGGCTTCATGCCTGTTATGCCTCAGTTGATTGTAGAACTCGAGTAGTCAAGTTTCAGTTTCCAAATGAGCCAGTCTTAGAGTGGAAAAGCAGTTCAGCAGTGCCTAAGGGTCATTTCATTTCGTACCTTAAGGAAAGGAAGTTAGTTTCTAAGGGGTGTGTTTATCACTTAGTCCGAGTTAATGACTCAAGTGTTGAGGTACCTCATATTCAGTCAGTTCCAGTAGTAAAAGAGTTTCCAGAAGTCTTGCCTGATGATCTTCCAGGAGTCCCTCCTGAGAGAGAGATAGATTTTGATATAGATCTTCTTCCAGATACTCGTCCTATATCTATTTCGCCATACAGAATGGCACCAGCAGAGTTGAAAGAGTTTAAAGAGCAGTCAAATGATCTTTTAGATAAGGGCTTCATTCGACCAAGTGTTTCACCTTGGGGAGCTCCGGTCTTGTTTGTGAGAAATAAGGATGGTTCCCTTTGGATGTGTATAGACTACCATCAGTTGAACACGGTTACCATCAAGAATAAGTATCCTCTTCCGAGAATCGATGATCTTTTTTATCAGCTTCAGGGCGCTTCCTGTTTCTCTAAAATTGACCTCAGATCAGGTTATCATCAGTTAAGAGTAAGGGAGTGTGATATTCCAAAGACAGCTTTCAGGACCCATTATGGTCATTATGAGTTTATGGTCATGTCGTTCGGTTTAACCAATACAACAACAACATTCATGGACCTGATGAATAGAGTCTTCAAACCTTATTTAGATATGTTTTTCATCGTCTTCATTGATGACATACTAATCTATTCAAGGAATGAAGAAGATCATGCTAGTCATCTCTGAATAGTTCTTCAGACTTTGAAAGATAAGGAGTTATATGCTAAATTCTCTAAGTGTGAATTTTGGCTTGAGTCTGTGGCATTCTTAGGTCATATTGTGTCTGGAGAAGGAATTAGAGTTGATACTCAGAAAATTGAGGCACTGCAGAATTGGCCTAGACCCACATCTCCAACTGATATTAGGAGTTTCTTGGGTTTGGCAGGCTATTATAGAAGGTTTGTAGAGGGTTTTTCATCCATTTCGTCCCCTTTGATGAAGTTGACTCAGAAAACAGTGAAATTTCAATGGTCTGAAGCTTGTGAGAAAAGATTTCAGGAATTAAAGAAGAGGTTGACTACTGCCCCAGTTTTGACTTTACCGAGAGGTACTCAAGGTTTTGTGGTGTATTGTGATGCATCTAGAGTTGGTTTGGGTTGTGTCTTAATGCAGAATGGCAAAGTTATAGCTTATGCCTCCAGACAGTTGAAAGGTTATTAGAAGAACTAACTAACCCATGACTTAGAGTTGGTTATTGTAGTGTTCGCTTTGAAGATATGGCGTCATTACTTATATGGTGTTCATGTTGA
>NW_006239379.1:60079-71255 GCF_000226075.1 Solanum tuberosum | reverse complement strand
AGGTTGACTACTGCTCCAGTTTTGACCTTACCAGAAGGTACTCAAGGTTTTGTGGTGTATTGTGATGCATCTAGAGTTGGTTTGGGTTGTGTCTTAATGCAGAATGGCAAAGTTATAGCTTATGCCTCCAGACAGTTGAAAGGTTATTAGAAGAACTAACTAACCCATGACTTAGAGTTGGTTATTGTAGTGTTCGCTTTGAAGATATGGCGTCATTACTTATATGGTGTTAATGTTGATGTATTCATTGATCACAAGAGCCTTCAATATATGTTCACTCAGAAAGAGCTTAATCTCACACAAAGGAGGTGGTTGGAGTTACTCAAGGATTATGACATGAGTATCTTTTATCACCCAAGTAAGGCTAATGTTGTTGCTGATGCTTTGAGCAGGTTGTCTATGGGTAGTACCGCCCATCTTGACGAAGAAAAGAGAGAGTTAGCAAAAGAAGTTCATAGGCTTGCATGCTTAGGAGTCCGACTTATGGATTCCACGGAAGGAGGAATAGTGGTGACGAATGGGGTTGAATCATCACTAGTGTCAGAAGTGAAAGAAAAGCAAGACCAAGATCCCATTTTTCTAGACTTAAAGGCAAATGTTCATAAGCAAAGAGTATTAACTTTTGAACAAGGGGGAGATGGTGTATTAAGATATCAAGGTAGATTGTGCGTACCTATGGTGGATGGACTCCAAGAGAGGATCATGGAGGAGGCTCATAGCTCCAGATATTCCGTTCATCCGAGTTCCACAAAGATGTATCGCGATTTGAGAGAAGTGTATTGGTGGAATGGCATGAAGAAGGGCATTGCAGAGTTTCTTGCTAAGTGTCCAAATTGCCAACAAGTGAAAGTTTGAGCACCAAAGGCCCGGCGGTTTGGCACAGAATATAGAACTTCTAGAATGGAAGTGGGAGATGATTAATATGAACTTCATCACAGGTTTACCAAGGTCTCGCAAAGAGCACGATTCTATTTGGGTGATTGTCGACAAAATGACAAAATGACAAAATCAGCCCATTTTCTGCCGGTAAAGACTACCCATTCAGCAGAAGATTATGCCAGGTTATATATTCAGGAGGTGGTAAGATTTCATGGATTCCCAGTCTCCATTATTTTAGATAGAGGTGCACAATTTACTACACAGTTCTGGAAATCTTTTCAGAAAGGCTTGGGTTAAAAGGTGAACTTAAGTACTGACTTTCATCCTCAGACTGATGGGCAAGCAGAGTGCACTATTCAGACTTTAGAAGATATGTTGAGGGCTTGTGTGATTGATTTCAAAGGGAATTTGGATGATCACCTACCTCTCATTGAGTTTGCTTACAACAACAGTTACCACGCTAGCATCCAAATGGCTCCATATGAAGATCTTTATGGGAGAAGACGCAAATATCCTATTAGATGGTTTAAAGTTGGTGAAGCAGGGTTGATAGGACCAGATTTAGTTCACCAAGCTATGGAGAAGGTGAAATTGATTCAAGAAGGGTTGAAAACGGCTCAGAATCGTCAAAAATCCTACACTAATGTTAGGAGAAGGGCGTTAGAGTTTGAAATAGATGATTGGGTATATTTGAAAGTTTCACTCATGAAGGGTGTTATGAGGTTTGGTAAGAAGGGGAAGCTTAGTCCCCGGTATATTGGACCTTATCGCATAGCCAAGAGGATTGGCAATGTAGCTTATGAGTTGGAGCTACCACTAGAGTTAGCAACGGTTCATCTAGTATTTCACGTCTCCATGTTGAAGAAGTGCATGGGCGATCCTTCATTGATCATACCAACTAAAAATATTAGGATCAAGGATAGCTTATCGTATGAGAAAATTCATGTTCAGATTCTACATCGCTAAGTTCGCAAGTTGAGAACAAAGGAGGTAGCGTCAGTCAAAGTCCTTTGGAGGAACCAATTTGTTGAGGAAGCGACTTGGGAAGCTGGGGAGGATATGAAGAAGAGATATCCACATCTCTTCGAATCCGGAGAAAATGCAGACCAAGGTACTAATTTTCTCGTTAGTACTATCTAAATTATGAGTAAGCATGTTATTTGTTGCAATTGCTTGTTGGGTGTTTGAACTTAATGTCACTACCCTTAACTTAGTAAGAGTAAATCTCATTCGAGGATGAATGTTCCCAAGAGGGGGATATTGTAACATCTCGCAACTAGAAAGAACTAGAAGGAAGTCAAAAAAATCTGGAAATAGTTATTTTGGAAAGTATAAGGAAATATGGAAAATTGCAAGTGAGTTAAAGTTGAGTTTTTGGTCAACTTCAGACGTCCATAACTACTATCTCAAGATGATTTTGGTGTAGTTCCAGATATGGTTAGGAAGCTCTTGGAATGATCTTTCCAATGCCGCCAAGTTTGCGCGATTCCAAGTTCGTATGAGCAAGTTATGCCCTTTGGAAGTTGGGCTATTGGATTAAGGAAATGTCCAATCCGGAAATATAAGGGGTATTTAGTTTTTTCACTGCCCTATTATTTTAATCCGATTTTAGGAGTTTAATATGGGTCAATTCAGGACTTAGTCAGTTTTAGAACTTGGGATTTCACACTAGGGCTAAGGAGAAAGGAGAAGAGAAAAGAAGAAGGAGAAAATGACAAATTCATCAAGATCGATCAAGGAACTTGGTGTTTCGCCAAGGATTTACTTATAACAGGTATGTGAGGCTCTCATAACGTTGGGATCATTCTCCCACGTGCCAAGCATATTTATTTCAGTTTGGATTCATCCTAAAAGCATTTGAATATTGATGATCTTGATACCTATTCTTGGGTTCATATATTGTTCTTCAATTTGACTGAGTTGGGAAGTTTCTGAGTTCGTTACGTCGCATTATAGGGTTGTTTCGAGTTAAGTTTTTAGGTACATTGCTGGGTATCTATATCTAAAAGTTATTTAAGAAAAAGAATCAAATTTGGGTGGATTGGGGAAGAAAAACGAAGAAGAAATTTCGACGGGCGAAATCTAAACATGGGAGCGCGTCGCGCAACCTGTTCCCAGAATTGAAATTTCAGCTTCGCGACACGAGGTGTTCTACCTCAAAAGTCATTTTCGGAACCAAAATTAAATTATGCTTCCGCATCGCGGACCCACCTTCAAATATTGATTTTTGGTGTTGTCTCATGTTTAACTATCTAGAATCATTCCTAAACGTCATGAGATCTTTCCAGTCACAAATCTTAATCCGTGAATCCATAATTCAATTCAAGGATCAGTTAAGAGTCAAGTCAAGAGCAGTTAAGGTCAAAGTCAAGAGAAGTCAAGAGTCAAGTTAAGATGAGTTCTTAAAGTTTTTCAAAAGTCTTTCACAAATGTTTTAACTTTGTTTTAAACTTAAGCTTCGAGTTCAGTAAGGATGTAAGTTGAAGTTCTTTTCTTCAAAGAAGTATATGGGGACTATGTATTCCCAAAGAGATTTAAAAATGTTTTCACATTTTAAATAAGAGCGGAAACTGAGGTTTCCAAAGAGCCTTCGGGCTAGATTTCAGAAAAGAGTAATAGCTTTCTAAATGAAGCAAGCAGGGAAACTGAGATTTCCAAGATAGCCTTCGAGCTAAGTTTTTGAGCACTAATCTCAAATCACAGAAGAAGTATGTTTTTAAAACATAAGAGCCAGTATATTTTGAGAGTAGTATTGAGCACCGAATTGGGGACGAGCATGAGTTTAGATAACTCATGTCATCATAGAACCATGTAGCCACCATGGGTAGAAAAGGGTCATACTTTTTAGATGAATCCTTTTCGAAATAGACTAGTAGATCCATTAGGCAGTTCAGGTTCTATACATTTGGCCAGGTATATGATGCGCTAGCAGTGTGAGGTAGATCGCTATATCATCACTATAGCTTTTATGTGATGGTTGTCAGTTAGAGAAATTCCCACAAAAGCTATTGCATTTTATATACATCTGTTTATTGTATTTTTACATACATCTCAGAGTTATCTGTATCTTTGCATACACACAGAGTGGACATCATGTTTTTTTTAAACAACTTTTTTTTATATTGCACTTGTTTTAAACTACTTTATATTGAAATGAGTTCAGTTAAGTATTCATGAGTTGAGAAGAGCCAAGGTAAGTGTTTCTTTCAGATTCCCTTCCAAACCTATGTTGTTTTAGCGTTCCAACTCGCATACTCGTACATTCAATGTACTGATGCCAGTTGGCCTGCATCGTCTTATGATGTAGACACATGTAACTAGGATCGGCATTTCAGTGCACCATTGATCCAGTGAGCAGTTTAGAGTCAATCGGTGAGCCTCATTGCATTCTGGAGGATCTATTTTCATTGCTTTCTAGTTTAGTCCATTAGGATGTTGTGGGGTTTCTCCCAACATCCATCTCAGTTGTTTTAGAGGCTTCATAGATAGATAGTCAGTTAGTTATTTCAGTTGTCTTTAGTTTTCACTTCTTATGTTAAAGACTTGAGTTTGCCTAAATGGCCAATTGAATGTTCCTTTATGACATTCTAGTTCTTTCATAAATGTTTATGTGATGAGTTAAGTCTTTCGCTGAGTTAGTAAGTCAGGCCAAGGTTCGCTTGGGGACAACAATGGTCTTCGAGTGCCAATCCCGCCCAGGGTGTAGGCTCGAGGCGTGACATAAAACTCAAGATCAGTAGTTCAAAAAGGATATCTACAAATAGTGTTGCATAAGACTCAATCATGAATGCACACAACAAGGTTGAAATTTCTCATACAATGATCAATTGTGCACTCAAAGATTCAAATTGTGACTCACCATTATCAAAGATGCTCAAGTTCACAATACTTGCATCAAGTGCAAGTTCAAGCTCAACAAAGGTACTCAAATGCTCTCACAACAAAGATGATTCCATATTCACACAAAATTCTTCAACAATTTAAAGTTCTAGAATCACATACAACCCTTACACTTACAAAGATGAACACATGCATGACTTTCTCTATAGGTTTGCCCTTATTTTCCAATCAACCTTCGTTTCAGCTCACTCAAGATCACAAAGGTCTTTTCAAGGCTTGTAACGGGGTTGAGTGTAAAGGTATGGTCATTTGGGTTTAGTGGCTTCAACTTTCATGAAGTATGGTTTGAACATCACTTTCCTCCTTTTCTTTATATTTCAAACATGCTCATAATCCACCCCATTATTCAACTTCATATGAACTACCAGATACCCATTTCTTTCGCAACTTCCACTACTTTATTTCACAACTTTTTCATTCTTTTACTTTGCTTCTTTTCTCTTCTTCTTTTTTAAATGGAGGGGTTCCATCTTTTTCAAACCCATTACTCAAAAGGGCGATTGCTCACACTTCTTGACTTTCCTTCTCTTTTCACCACACCCCCAACTTAGGCTTTTGGCCTAAGTTGGCTATTCAAACAAACCACACTTCATGAAGTTATGGGTGAATGGATTCATGAAAGTTATGGGTGAATGGATGAAGAGAGGTCACAATTGTTCAAGTTTCTTCCAAGAAAAGGGTAAGGCTCAAAATGTGTCAAGCAAGGTTCACTCATCTCACAAGGTTGGCCACAAAAGAGGTATGTTGTCAAATTATTTTCACTCTTCAAAATTTTTGCCTAAGATCATTCAAGTGCTTGCATCACTCAATCAACCAGACCAACGAGGCAAATTCTAGGTGTCATCACACACAATGTTCAAAGTAATCTCATCACACAAGCCATTGCTACCAATATCAAACAAGACTCCACACTTTTCTAGCTAGTGTGAAATGTTCATCACAAGAGACTTATTTGACAACCGGCTAGTCACAACGAGATGCTAAGAGTTCACATATTGTCTATGTAACTTCATTTGCCTCATCGGAGCTACACATTCATTTAGTTTAATTCAGAGCACTATTCAGGTCATCGGTATTGACCACATCTGATGCTTGAAAATTTCAATAGAACAATACACTCCTACCATCCCCACCAAAAGCATCCAACATTGTCATCAATGTTAGTAGAGAACAAACACTACACAAAATAAACTAAAAATGACAAATATAAAGATAAAGTACTGGAACTCAAACAAAAAGAGTTGGGTAAAAAGGAATCTTCACTAGGCTGCCATTTGGCGAAGAATTGCGGTGATCGCCGAACCAGTCGACGAACCGCCAAGTTGCATGAAACTCGCCGAAATATCCAGCGTGTAGCTACTCTATTTTGGAACAGGAAGGCGAACGAAGATAGGTTCACCGAGTAGCATTGGCGCATCGCCCAGTGTATGTGGAACCTCACCGAAATTTCCAAGACACCGGCCTTTTAGGAATAGTGCAAAGGGCGGAGAAAGTCGCATTCGCCCAATCATTTCGGCGCATCGCCGAATGTTGTATGTATTTCACCCAATATTATAGTATCTCAACCCACTCTGCGGATAATAGAAGGATCATTTGCATCACATAATCACCCACACCTCCACATTCAGCACACATTATTCAAAGCAACTAACAGTTGGGTTGCCTCCCATGAAACGCCTTATTTAACGTCATGGCACCACATGGAAATGTTGTCAAGCATCTTCCAAGTACACCACCTCAATCACTGAAATTTCATGGCATTCTCCAAAATACAACTTCAAGCGTTGACCATTCACCTTGAAGGCAGGACCCTCTTTACCTTCAACTTCAATGGCTCCATTTACGAACACTCGTGTCACTCTAAATGGGCATGACCACTTTGATTTGAGCTTTCCCAGAAAGAGTCTCACTCGAGAGTTGTATAGCAACACCCAATCCACAACTCAAAACTCCCTCTTAAGAATATTAGAATCATGCCACTTCTTCATCTTCTCCTTGTAGAGGGCTGAACTCTCATATGCCCTAAACCTAAATTCATTCCATTCGTTTAGCTGATCTACTCTTCCTTTCGAAGACTTCACCAGTCCAGATTTAAAGCCATTAATGCCCATATTGCTTTGTGTTCCAGTTCAATCGGTAAGTGACATGATTTGTTGAAAACTAGCTGATAGGGGGACATGTCAATTAGTGTCTTATAGGCAGTGCGATATGCCCAAAGAGCATCATCTAGCTTTTGAGACCAATCAGTCCTATTTGCATTCACAGTCTTAGCCAAGATACTCTTAATCTCCTATTTTGAAACTTCCACTTGGCCACTCGTTTGAGGGTGATATGGTGTTACCACTTTATATCGCACCCCGTATTTGCTCAATGCGGATGCAAATAGTCTATTGTAAAAATGTGAACCACCATCACTAATAATAGCTCGAGGGGTGCCAAACCTAGCAAAGATGTAGTGCTTTAAGAATTGAACCACATTTCTCCCTTCATTGTTAGGTAGGGCCACAACTTCTACTTATTTAGAAACATAATCTACCGCCACCAAAATGTACTTATTCCCAAACGAGTTCACAAATGGACCCATGAAATCTATTCCCCAAATATCAAATAACTCAACTTCCAGAATAGGCTTAAGGGACAGCTCATGCCTTCTGGACACCCCCACCTTGTTTTTGGCATTGTATGCATTTCTTGACAAATTCGTGAGCATCTTTGTAGAGGGATGGCCAGTAGTAACCACTTTAGAGAATTTTAGCAGTTGTACGCACACTGCTATGATGACCACCAACCGGTGAAGCATGACAAGCATAGAGAATTTCATTGATTTTCTCTTCAGGTACACATTGCCTAATAATATGGTCTGCACATTCTCTGAATAAATATGGCTCATCCCAAAAGTATTTCTTGATATCGAACAAGAACCTCTTTTGTTGGTAGAAGTTCAGATCTTCCGGCATCAGTCCACACACTACATGGTAAGCAAAATCAGCATACCACGGGATTTGCTTGAAAGTGACCGTGAATACCTGTTCATCGGGAAATGAGACATTGATGTCTACCTCCAGGTCTTCATTCTCCTTGCCTTCTAACTTGGATAGATAGTCAGCCACCTAATTTTCACAACCTCTTCTATCTTTGACTTCAAAGTCAAATTCTTGCAACAATAGCATCCACCTTATCAATCTTGGCTTGGCATCTTTCTTTGCCATTAAATAACGTAGAACTGCATGATCAGTGTGAACAACCACTTTGGTGCCTAGCAAATATGCCCGAAATTTTTCGAATGCATATACCACCGCAAGTAATTCTTTCTCAGTAACCGTATAGTTACGTTGAGCATCATTCAGGGTTTTGCTTACTTAGTAAATGGGATAGAATAACTTGTTGCGTTTTTTGCCCCAACACGACACCTAATGTCGTGCCACTTGCATCACACATTACTTCGAAGGGCGCCAACCAATCAGGACTAATAATGACTGGGGTAGAGATTAACTTCTCTTTCAAGCACTTAAAGGCTACCATACATACGTCATCAAAGTTGAATTTCACCTCCTTTTCCAAAAGCTTGCACAAAGGGTGTGAATTTTTTGAAAAGTCTTTCATGAACCTCCGGTAAAAACCAGCATGCCCCAAGAAACTATGAATACCTTTTACTAAAATTGGTGGTGGGAGCTTCTCAATTACCTCGATATTTGCCTTATCCACTTCCAACCCTTTTTATGACACTTTGTGACCAAGAACTATACCTTCCCTAACTATGAAGTGACATTTCTCCCAATTTAGGACCAAATTTGTTTCCACACATCTTTGAAGGACCTTCCTCAAGTGGGCTAAGCATGCTTCAAAAGTGTCACCCACAACTAAGAAGTCATCCATAAAGACTTCCATTGAATCTTCTACCATATCAGTGAAAATAGACAATATGCAATGTTGAAACGTTGTTGGTGCATTACACAACCCGAATGACATCCTTTTGAAAGCAAAAGTTCCATATGGACACGTGAAAGTGGTTTTCTCTTGGTCCTCTAAAGCAATAGAGATTTGATTATATCCGGAATACCCATTCAAAAAGCAATACCATCCTCTCTCTGAAAGCCGATAGAGCATTTGATTCATATAAGGCATGGGAAAGTGATCTTTTTCGGTCCAAGAATTTAACTTCCGATAGTCCATGTATACTCTCCATCCGGTTACCGGTCTCATAGAAACAAGTTCCCCCTTTTCATTTGGGACTACGGTGATACCTCCCTTTTTGGTACACATTGTACCAGACTCACCCACTTGCTATCCGCAATAGGGTAAATCACACCTGCATCCAAGCACTTTATTATCTCTTTTTTCACCGCCTCTTGCATCGGTGGGTTCAATCTCCTTTGGTGTTCAACAATCGGTTTACACTCACTATCAAGTTGAATTTTGTGAGTGCAAATGCCAGGTGGAATGCCCACAATGTCAGCGATAGTTCACCCAATACCTCTGATGTATCTTTTCAAGACTTCCAGAAGTAACTTTACTTGACATTCAAGCTGGTCAGCTGCAATGATCATGGGTAAGGTGTTATTTACCCCCAAGAATGCATATCGAAGATGAGCGGGTAGCATTTTCAATTCAAGCTTTAGTGGTTCCTCCGTTGATGGCTTGGCAAGAGAATTTTCTCAAATTTTTAGGTCAATATCCAGCTTTAATGGGTTCCTTGAACATTCCTCTAATATCGAAAGGGCAGCTACCACCTCATCGTAACCTTGAACTTTAGTCTCATCATAGTTTGCAAGCACAGCCTCAAGCGTCTCACGCAGACACATCAAATGGCTCACACTAGCCACTGCTTCATCAATTACATCAATTGTCGATACTACATGAATATCGCTTGGGTGCTTCATTGACTTACACACATTAAATGTGACTTCATCTTCGTTCACCCAGAACTTTAATTCCCCCCTTTCAACATCCACTAGCGCTCTCCCGATAGCTAAGAATGGTCTTCCCAAATAATGGGAATTTCAGCATCAATCTCGTAATCAAGGATGACAAAATCAGTCGAAAAGATGAATCGGTCAACTTTTACCAAGATATCATAGAGTATCCCCACGGGGTGCTTAATCGACCGATCTGCCATCAAAAGCCTCATTGTTGTAGATTTCAGTTCTCCTAGCCCAAGTTGTTTATAGATTGCATATGACATCAGATTTATACTTGCCCCCATATCAGATAGAGCTTTGTCAAATTGGAGCATACCGATAGTGTAAGGGATGGTGAATGCTCCCGGATTTTCTTTCTTTTTAATCATGTCATTAGTCATAATTGCACTAAAACTATGAGAAACTTCAATTATCTTGAAGTCCAAGCTTTGTTTCTTTGTGACTAACTCTTTCATGAACTTGGCATAACCTGGCATCTCCAACAATGCTTCTACTAAAGGTAGATTTATAGAGAGTGTCTTGAACACTGATAAGAACTTCTTGAACTTCTCATCCTCATTTTTCTTCTTGAGATGTTGGGGAAAAGTAGGGGTTATTTTGGGAAGAGGCTTCACCAATTTTGGGATTGAGGTGCTCTTTCCCTCATCTTTTTGTAATTCCTTGGCAAGGCTTTGTTGGATGGGAATCTTTTCTTCATCAATATCTTTTTATTCTTTATGAGTTTGTGTTTCATCATCACCCTTCATATCACCTACCACTACCTTTCCACTTTGAGTAACCACAACCAGATTTTTGTCACCATCTTCCCTCAAAGTTGTTATGTATATGGCTTCGCCTTTCCCCATTATTTTGGGTTCCAATTGTGCTGAAAGTTGACTCAATTGACCTTCAAGTTACTTGATTGCATCAGCATGAGAGTTCACTCTATTGTTTAATGATGAGAAATCGTCTTTCATCCCTTTTAGCATGTCATCTGAGCCCTCAACCTTGTCAAGAATGCGGGACAACAAATCATCTACTCGTAGACTACTTGAACTACTCTTTTATTTTGGTCTATCACTTGATTTTGTACGGTCCTATTCATGTCCATCTTCTCTTCTGCAATGGTCACTTTGTTTAGCCCACTCTTGATAATATCGCCTCATGATGTACCGTGAGTTTACGGTATTTCTAATATATTTCACTTACAAGTTGTGTGTGTTTAAGGCCTTTTTATATTGGTTTTGATGTGTTTTTATCATGTTTTGCAGGAAAGACGTTCAGGCGCGGAAGTGTAGAGGCAGCTGAAAGAAATGCAGAAGAAAGGCATTCACGGAAGTGATCTACGGACCGTAGGTCCATTCACGGTCCGTAGGTGATGACCGTAGATCAGCAGGCAAGGCATGGAGGACAAATCAGGGAAATCTGACCAAGTGTGGAACCACGGCGTCTATTGACGGTCCGTAGATTGATCTACGGACCGTACTGTTGATCCGTAG
>NW_006239379.1:58945-59137 GCF_000226075.1 Solanum tuberosum | reverse complement strand
GATTTAGAGATACCTAACTTATCACTTTGCATGTAATACACTAGGAAAGAATTGTGGTTACTAGAATTACTGCGTTATGAGTTTATGGTGAACATGGATACCCTAGTTAATTTTCTCATCTTGATAAAAAAACCCGAAATTAACTTTTGTTTATTGATTACTTACTGAACTCTTACAATTTGTTTCATAAAT
>NW_006239379.1:23860-53106 GCF_000226075.1 Solanum tuberosum | reverse complement strand
TAGAATTACTGCGTTATGAGTTTGTGGTGAACACGGATACCCTAGTTAGTTTTCTCATCTTAATAAAAAACCCTAAATCAACTTTTGTTTATTGATTACTTACTGAACTCTTACAATTTATTTCATAAATCCCCCCTTTTTATTTCTTGTTTCTGGAAGTATTTTGGCTAATTGAATATAAGTGTTGGTTAAAGTAAAGTCTAAACCATTTTCCTCGTGGGATCGACCCCAACCTACAAGTTGGGTTCTTTACTTGATAACGATCGCTTATACTTCTTTAGGGAGGTGTAATTTGAGCGTATCACCTCCGCTCTTCTTCTTTGTGAGAGTTCCATCATTGATTCCCACCCTACTTCAAGTAGCTTGGGTGGAAACCCTCCTCAAGATTGTGAGAGTTCCAACCTTGATTCTCCCACGACTTTGAGTAGCGCGAGTGAGAACCCTCCTCAATTCTAATCACTCTCATTTCATCTTTGGGTTTGCCCACATTTTCTAGCACTTGTTTTTGTATCAGCTTCATTTGGGATAACATCTTGTTGATGTTATCATCCCTTTCTTTTTCCTTATCAAGTTGTTCTTGCGTCATCCTAAAACAAAAAGGTGAAACTTGGTCTTCTTGAGTGTACCATGCTTGATTTATCTTTATCATGTCATCAACAAGAGACAAAGCCACCTCAAACGGTTGCAACATTATTCCTCCTCAAGCCAATTGATCAGCTACTCCTTTATTTACCGAGTCAAGACTTCTATAGAAGTAATGTAACAACACGTTGTTTGGAAGTCCGTGAGTCGGGCATTAAAGTAATAGCTTCTTAAACCTCAGCCACGTTTCATGGATTGGTTCACCTTCCAGTCGCTTGAAACCTTGAATGTTATCTCTGAGTATCATCATCTCTGACGGGGGAAAGAATCTCACATTGAATGCCATGTTAAGCTTATCCCAAGAGGTGATGGAATTCTTTGGTAACTCAGCCAACCATTTGCTAGCTTCACCCGTCAAAGATAATGGGAACAACCTGAGATGGACTGACTCTTGTGACACGTTCTTGAATGAAAACGAACAACAAACATCGATCAAATTCTGCATATGCTCATGTGGGTCTTCGTGAACTAATCCTCCATAAAGTCCTTTCACTTGGAGGAGATGGAGAGTTGTGTTAATAACATGGAATATAGAGTTCCCTTCGGTAGACGGTAGACAGATTGCACCAATTCCACTCAATTGGATTGGGTCATTTACACTATAAAGATCGTCAATATCACCTTGGTAGCCCACTTGGTTACCATTACTTCCTGCATCACTCATTTCTTCTTCTATTCAACACAACCAACACAAACACAAACAAATTGAATCAATTCAACTACTGCCAACAAAATCACAAATTAAACTTCGATAGGAGAATTTTAAACAACACCACTCCCCGGCAGCGGTGCCATTTTGATTAACATATCAACTACACCTCATCCGATACTAGGTGTAGACAATCGTTAAGCAGTATAAACCCAACGAAAGAGTTGGGGTCGATCCCACAGGGAGTAGTTTGATTTCGAATTCAATTATTAAGTTATAACCGTGATTGCAATAGCTAAAGGAATAGAATTTATCAGAAACTGTTAATAAAACTAGAAAAGTGACATCAATGTCAGGTAAATGGATTTGAGATTAGAAAGCAACCACAACAATTAACTAAGATTCATCAAATAAGTGAAAGATACTTGGGGGATTGACCAACCAATTTCTAAATCTAAGTCAATGGGTGCTAATTGATCACCAAAAGTACTAATTCTTTGTGGGTAAGATGGACTTTAGATGAGGTAATTTTCTCTCGAACAACTACCTCGTTTCAATAGAGTTCTCTCAAACGTCAATGCTAAATTTGAAAACCAGTCCATAACCTCACTACATCTACTCTCTCGAGCTAGATACATATAATGAGTCTAGGGATTCACCCTTTCAAACTGAACCCACCATGACTCAACGACTATGAGCGCCAACTTACCACCTTGGTTTTACACCTCTTTATCAAGAAAGCATAAAACACTTAATCAAGCAGAAATAAACATTCAACAAGGCCATTTATCCACAACAATAAATAAGACCCACTTTAAATTAGCACTACAATTGATAATAACTAACACTCATTTAGCCAAATTTAGCAATTAATTACATTTTCAAACCCCCAAGAATGGGGTTTTAGCTATTCATCATAAAAGAAGAAAATTCAATACCTACTACATGCTCCATAGTTGGGTGTTGATTTCTCAAGTCTTAAAATGAACAAAACTTCTTTCTATTACAACACCCACTTTAAATCTATCACTGAAAACCCTCAAAATCAACAAGAATAGTGTTTTTGTTCCCTCTATTTCACTCCAAGAATGACTGGATGCCTTCTCTCTCATCCAAAAATCAATTTATACTGATCTAAAATTTAACTTTTTGGGGTTGGTCGGCGAGAAAAGTCGGGCTTCGCCGACCAGTCGCTGATGCGCCGATCGTCCTTGTCCATCGCTTTCTTGCTCCCTGTTTTCATCCAACTTGCACTGTAACTTTAGGCGGTCTGTATCAGGATCATCGATCATGTCCGCAATGTGCCCTTTGTTCCTTTGGATCGCTAATTCGCTTGTATCTTTACTGCTCATTCAGTGATTTCGGCAGTGCAATCTCTCTTCGGCGATCAATTCGGTGACTCGCCAATATGGAACCTGTTTGCCTAAATTTCTCTCATTTCAGACATGGTGTACTGTAAAATTAGGTGGGATAGGAGCCTCTCGGTGAATTGCCAAGTGGTTTGGCAATCTTCAAGATCGCTTTTCTCCATCTCTTCAGCTTGTTGGTTCCTTTATGCTTGTTGTTGTCCTTGCTTTTCTCCTTCGCTTGTAATGCTGAAAATCAAGGTCTTAACATCAGTTTATAGCATCGATTAGGCATTTGAGGACACTAAACACTATCAAATTAAGCTCCAAATGAGCCTGAAACATCAGGGACTTTCTGCAATTCCCTGATTACTTTACATAATCAAATGATTATGACTGAATCAAAAATAAAAAGATTGGTTACAAAATTATTATGAACCCCTATTTGAATTTGTTTACAAATTTTAAGTAATAAGTGGTATTCATAAATCAATTCAATGATTAGTTGTAAGATTAATCAATTTTTTTATTTCAATTTTAAAAATCATTCTAAAGTATAAAGAATGAGATTAAACTTATCCTCATTTAGTTTAATTATATATTAGAAAATAATCACAAAAATTAGAACTGTGGACTATTATACTCTGAACCCAATTCTTTTAATTAGGAGGGGGTGATATTTGAAAACATTTTTAATAATCAAAGAGGATAAAAAAGAAGTTTTCTCTTTGGCGCATATAGAATATTTATTTGAATCAATATATCTCACATTCAATATAATCTGAATTCTTTTATGAATCTATATCCAATAAATTTAAATGATTACAAGTGGTTTGTGCATTACCAATCGATATTAACTATTTAATAAGTTCGACTATCTTAGACAATCAATGGTGATTATGAAATTTCTCATCCCATTTTTTCTGACACTTTATTTTAAGAACAATTTATCAATTTTACATCGTGTGAGTCTGCCTTTGGAATAACAGATGTCATAATCGTCTTTTGGCTTCTCTTATTCTTCAATAAAAAATTCATTTTCAATTTCATTCATATAATTCTTTCGTTCTACTTTTGCTTTATGGTGAGTAGCTATTTTTATTATTCATCTTTTCTTTTTGCTTACTTTTTTTAAATTTAATTTTCTAGTTCCTTTTTTATTTTTGAGTGATACATATGATTATTCATTTGTCATGTTTTTGAAATTTTATTAATAAACCTAAATTCAGCTTAATTTTATTCCTTTGATTGTCACTCTTTCTTCAGTCGTTCTTCTTCCTCGGATATGTCATTTAGGTTACTTTCTAGTAAGTTATTTTTGTTCTTGTTCTACTTTTCTAATTTTATTGTATTGTATTTTATTTTTGTAATTTCTCTTATTTTTTACATAGTTAATATTATGATTATGATTGATTTCAACATAAAAATGTTTGATTACAAGATTGTTATGGTAGAAATTTCTTTTTAGTAATAAGTTATCAATAATAAAGTGTAACATCCTGAAAATTTCTAAGTTAAGACCCGAACCGTTCTTCATTTGTGAATAAGATCATATCGAGTGATTCTTAAATTTCTCATATTTGTAAATGTTAATTCTTTAGTGTGGGAATGAATTTGGATATGAATTAAGGTCACTAGAATCCCCTAGCACAAAGTTGAGTTAAAAGTTTCCATACCGATTAAGTTTTAAAGTAAGACTCTACTTGGGTCAACTTCAAATGACCATATCTCTTAGAATTTAAAGAGTTACTTGGCCCATAACCTATGAAATTAAAGGTATTTGAATTTTCTTTCCAACTCCACTAATTTCGTAACAATCTAAGTTTCGAGTAAAAAGTTATGACTATTTTAGTAACTTGATATAGTGCAGCGACGAATTAGCCGGCGGGAAAACATTAAAAAGGAACGTTTTTTTGTCTTTTTACCTCTAAGAAAATCGTAAACAACTTTTTTGACTAATTAAAGGCCCAAACCAATCAGATTTTCATCTCTTAGTCCCTCATTCTCTTCTCTCTCAAACCCTAAGGTAAAACCCTAAAGAAAAATCAAAGTAGAACACTTCCATTCAAGATTCTTTCAATCTTTTTTCAAGATTTTTTCTTCAGGGTAAGTCCTTCTCCAAGAATTTTATTCTTTCCAACTCAAATTCCTTCATACAATTATAAATCACTAATAAAAATCATAATTCTTGGTCATACAGATGTCAAGAAACTAATTCAAGAATATCAAGAAAAGTTTTCGTGATTGTTCTCTTTCAAGCTAGGGTTTCAAGGCTTCTAATCAAGTTCTTCTTCAAGATTCTTTAAGAACTTTGTTCTTCCAGGTATGTAAGGATATCATAGTGTTGGACTAGTTCGCCCTCACGCCCTACATCTACTTTGTTAAAGAGTAATCTAGGGTTCTATCCCTAGATTTGAGTATTCTTGAGATGAGTTGATTTTGGGTTCTTGAGTTCCTGATTCTTTTTGAAATTATATTCATAACTATTGAATTGTTAAATGTTATGCATTAAGATTCTTGAGTTGATTCGTTCATGTCTATATTTCAGCATGAGCCATATGAATTGAGTATTCTTGAGATGAGTAGTATCGTTGAGTTCTGAGTTCTTAAGTTCTGAGTATTGAGTTTTCTATAATGTTATTGAGATCCTTGCGCTAATTCGTTCATGTCTATATTTCATCATGAACCCTATTTTGAGTTATAAATTCTGAGAATCTTTTAAAGCCAATATTTTTTGCTTTAAACTATGTTTTTAAGAAAGTAAAGTGAAGTTTGAGAACGAGTTTTAACCAAGATTTGAGCAAGAGTATAAGGGAACTAAGTATTTCTCAAAATTTTCATTTTTACATGAAGAAAAAGAGTATTATTTGGAGAAAAATAAAAGAGTTTCCAGAAAGATTAAATATAGAGTATTTACCTCTTTTAAGAGGATAGTTTGAGCAATTATCTCAGACTAGAGAAAGAGTATATTTGATACATTTGAGCATGAGTATATATATTATTGAGAGTAGTATTGAGCACCAATATGGAGATGAGTTAAGACAACTCAAAATTCTCATGAACCACGTCTTGCCAACATAGGTACATGATCATACTTTTTAGATGAATCCTTATTTCTTAGTGGATCCACTTAGTTGAGCTGTGCTATATCCCGGTACGATATAGGACAGTTTTGATAGTGTGGGTGTAACACCTCGTACCTTGAAAGAGCTAACTAGAAGATCGTACAAGTTACCCTTCAATTGTGAGTTTTGGTCAAATTCAAACAACTATAAATTTTAGCACATAATGATTTAGATGATGAGCTATCAAATCGAAGGTCCTCGAGTCTTATTTCCAACACTACTGAGTTTGCTAAATTCTGAGCTCGAATGAAGGAGTTATGCCCATTTGAGTGCAGCCTCTCTAGTTAAAGAATTTCATCCGTTTTAAGAAAGGGTATTTTGGTCTTTTCCTTACCCCCACTAGGCCTAAGCGTTTTTCTCACCCAAATAAGGGTCTAAACTGATTGAGATCAGTTCTATTCATTCCTAATACGCTTAGAATTTTTAAAGAAAAGTTTCAAGAGAAGAAAAGTTCAAGCTTCGGAGCATTCTTTTAAGAAACCAAGGATTTCGCAAAGAACAAGTATTCTTCATGAATTCGTAGTGTTGGGTTTTTTCCCTCACACTCCACACATGAAATTCTTTCATGATATCATTATTGAAATTGTTGTATTGAGATTCTTGATGAAGTTCTTGAGGTTTTAGCTTCATTCTTTAACAATGGAGTCTTGTTGAGTTCTTGAGGTGAGAGTTTTGCAAATGAGTGGCAATTCTTGATTGAGTGGCTTTTTGATTATTTGTGTTGGGTTTATAAATCAATGGAAGTTCGGAAGAAACCAATCGATTCCAGATGAGTTAGGACTAAAAATTGAGAAGAAAATTAGTCAAATTTTCTGAGCTCAGGGCTGAGGCAACCTCCCCCGCCCCCCATAGCATCAGAGGGACTGGCGCCCTGCGCCTGCACTGTACCCCAAAATAGCACCAACACTTTTGGGGCTAGAGCGGCGCACCACAGATGCGTCAGGCCCCTTTCCTCTCCGTTCTTTATCTCGTATGCGTTCTTTCAAATAGTGTCTTCACTCTCTTCTTAATACTAACTATCTAAGACTTCATTAATCATTGAGAGATCTTATATATCCTAATCATAACTCAAAAATTTACATTTCAAATCAAGGTAAAGTTAAGAGGAAAGTTCAAGAAAGTCCTTTTGAGTCATTTTTGAGAAGTCTTTTGCAATTATCTATAACTTGTTTTAAGACTTGAGTAAATCAGTATGAGAATGAAGAGAGTTTCATGTTTAAAAAAGAGTATAAGGGAACAAAGTATTCCCAAGTATGTAATACTTTTACATTTTTTTAAAAGAGAGAAACACCAATTTCTAAATGAGTTTACAAGTTCAGAGGAGTTTCAGAGTATTACCTTTTTAAAGAGGATCTTTTGAGTAATTACCTCAATTAAAAAGAGTTATGTTTATAAAAATTTGAGCATGAGTTATATATATTATTGTGAGTAGTATTGAGAACCGATATGAGGATGAATTTAGATAACTCAAAATTTTCATAAACCATGTATGCCTACATGGGTAAAGAATCACACTTATTAGATGATTCCTTATTGTTTTTAAGCATAGCTTAGTGGATCCACATAGTTGAGGAGTTTTATACCCCGGCAAGGTATAAGATAGTTCTGGCAGTGTGGGCGAGACTTTGTATCATCACATAGCTCATAGTGATGGTTGTCGGTTAGAGAATCTCCCAAATAATAGTAAAGCGTTTACTATTGTATTTTTACACATTTTGAGTTTTTATCTTCTAGTTTAAAAGCTTTATATATTGCATCTATCATTGTTGATTTTGTATTTAAGTTGGGTTGAGTTGAATTGAGATGAGTTGAGTTAAGGTAAGTATGTTTCTCCAAGTTATCAATTTAGCTTTCTATGTTCAATTTTCCCCTTACATGCTCGTACATTCAATGTCATTCAACCTGCATCATTTCACTTGAGTAAATCTTCTACTGAGTAATGAGTCAGGCCAAGGGTTCTCTTGGGACCTGGTTCTTGAGTGTCGACTACGTCTAGGGTGTAGACTTGGGGCGTGACAAACTTGGTATCAGAGCACAGAGTTCAAGAGTCCTAGGGTGTCTATGAAGCCATGTTTATAGATTCCTTGTTATCGGTGTGAAGAGCACCATATCTATAATTAGGAGGCTACAACATCTAGGAAATATATCACTTCTTTCTTACTCTTTTTCATGTGATAGAGTTAAATTCTATAAAAGTTTCCTTCTTATTCATGCTTGCGTGTATCTTTTCAAATAATGCATCCACGAAGAGTTGTTCGAGGTCGTTCTGTAAGGAGAAATGTTGATCCTCAAGATCAAAGGGTACCCAATGCACCATAAATGCAACCCTCTCAAGGAAAGGTCACAAATGTTAAGTTTCGGGATGTTATCCGGATGTTGAGTCAAGTTGTGGCCAATCAAGCTGGTCAACAAAGTGGTTCGTAAGGATGTGCATGATACATCCAGGATCTGTGAGTTCTTGAGAATGAATCTTCTAGAATACACAGGATCAAATCTAACTGAGGATCCAAAGAACTTTGTGGAGGAATTGCAAAAAGTGTTCGAAGTTATGCGGATCGTTGATAATGAAGTGTGGAGTTAGATGCATACCAACTCAAGCGTGTGTCTAGGATTTGGTACGAATAATGAAAAAATAGAACAGCTAAAGGGGCACCACTTGTGAGCTGGACTACTTTTGAAAGTGCCTTCCTAGGGCGCTTCTTTCCCCGTGAGCTAAGGGAAGCAAAGGTGAGAGAATTTTTGAATCTTAAACAAGAGACCATGAGTGTGCATGAGTACAACCTCAAGTTCACCCGATTGCCCCGTTATGCTCCAGATATGGTCGCAGATATGAGAAGCAGAATGAGTCTGTTTGTGTTTGGGTTGTCTCGCTCGTCAAGTAAGGAGGGTAAGGCAACTATGTTGATAGGAGACATGGACATAGCCAAGCTTATTATCCATGTGTAGCAGGTTGAGGAAGATAAGCCTGAAATATAGAGAGAAGATTCGTAATAAGAGGGCAAAGCCAACAGGTCATGAGTCCAGACAGCAGAAGACCGGAAATGTGAACCGGTCATCTTTTCAACAAAGGTCAATTGTATCTGCACCATCATCAGCTAGTGCACCTGCACCAAAGAACAAAGGTGAGTTCAGGAATCATAATTTGTAGAACTTCAAAACTCGACCTACTCAATCTTAGGGTAGTGTGGCACAAGGGGATAATTGGACTCTTACATGTGCTAAGTGTGGTATGAACCACCCAGGAGCGTCTCGTGATGGCTCCACTGGTTGCTTCAAGTATGGGAAGATAGGTCACTTAATGAGAGAGTGCCCTAAGAACATGCAAGACAATGGTAATAGGGGCAATAGAGACAAATCTTCTTCAGCAGCTCCAGCTGATAGAGTACTTCACGGACAAGCGGAGGAGTAAACCGTCTATATGCTATCACCAGTCACCAAGAGCAAGAGAATTCACCAGATATTGTCACTAGTATGATCAAAGTTTTTAATTTTGATGTATATGCATGCATTGCTTGACCCAGGTGCGAGTCAATCTTTTGTGACTCCGTATATAGCTATGAAGTTTGATATTCTTCCTGTAGGACTTCTTGATCCCTTCAGTGTTTCCACACCTGTTGGTGAGTCAATTCTAGCAGAAAGATTTTATCATGATTGTGTCATCTCTGTCAATCACAAGGACACCATGGCTAACTTAGTTGAGCTAGACGACATGGTGGACTTTGATGTTATTCTAGGTATGGACTGGCTTCATGCATTTTATGCCTTAGTTGATTGTAGAATCGAGTACTCAAGTTTTAATTTCCTAATAAACTAGTTTTAAAGTGGAGAAGTAGTTCAGCAGTGCATAAGGGTCGTTTCATTTCATACCTTAAAGCCAGAAAGTTAGTCTTTAAGGGGTGCATCTATCACTTAGTCTGAGTTAATGACTCTAGTGTTGAGACACCGCCTATTCAGTCAGTTCAAGTTGTGAGTGAGTATTCAGAGGTCTTTCCAGATGATCTTCCTGGAGTCCCTCTTGAGAGAGAAATAGACTTCGGCATAGACATTCTTCTCGATACTCGACCTATATCCATTCTGCCATATCGAATGGCTCCAGTTGAGTTAAAAGAGTAAAAAGTGTAGTTGAAAGATCTTCTTGATAAGGGTTTCATTTGACCTAGTGTCTCACATTGGGGCGCTCTGGTCTTATTTGTGAGGAAGAAAGACAGTTCTCTTAGAATGTGTATAGATTACCGCCAGTTGAACAAGGTCATTATAAAGAATAAGTATCCTCTCTCGAGAATTGATGATCTTTTTTATCAACTCCAAGGTGCCACTTGTTTTTCTAAGATAGACCTCAGATCTGGCTATCATCAATTGAGAGTGAGAGAAAGTCATATCCCAAATACAATATTCAGGACTCGTTATGGTAATTATGAGTTTCTTGTTATGTCTTTTCGTTTGACCAATGTTCCTGCAGCATTCATGGATATTATGAACATAGTATTTAAGCTATATCTCGACATGTTTGTGATTGTATTCATTAATGACATTGATTTATTCAAGGAATAAAGTGGATCATGCTAGTCATCTCAGAATAGTTCTCCAAACTCTCAAAGATAAGGATTTGTATACCAAATTTTCTAAGTGTGACTTTTTTCTTAAGTCTTTGGTATTCTTAGGCCACATTATTCTGGTGAAGGGATTCGAGTTTACACTCAAAAGATTGAAGCAGTACGAAACTGGCCCAGACCCACATCTCCAATTGATATAAGGAGTTTCTTGGGATTAGTTGGTTATTATCGAAGGTTTTTTGAGGGTTTTTCATCTATTTCATACCTGTTGACACAGATGACTTAGAAGATAGTAAATTTTCAATGGTTTGAAACTTGTGAAAAAAGCTTCCAGGAACTGAAAACCCGATTAACTAGTGCCCGAGTATTGACCCTACTGGAGGGTACACAAGGCTTTGTTGTGTATTGTGATGCGTCCAGAGTTGGACTTGGTTGTGTATTGATGCAGAATGGTAAGGTTATAGCCTATGCCTCTAGACAGATTAAGATTCCTGAGAAGATTTACCCAACTCATGATCTCGAGTTGACTGTTGTAGTATTTGCTTTAAAAATAAGAAGTCACTATCTCTATGGTATTCATGTAGATGTGTTCACGGATCAAAAGAGTCTTCAATAAGTTTTCAGTCAAAAAAAGCTTAATCTCAGACAAAGGAGGTAGTTAGAGTTAGTCAAGGATTACGACATGAGTATCCTCTATCACCCAGGTAAGGCTAATGTTGTTGTTGATGCTTTGAGCAGGTTATCTATAGGAAGTACTACCCATGTTGAGGAAGGCAAGAAAGAATTGTCCAAAGATGTGCACAAACTTGCACGATTGGGAGTCCAGTTGTTAGATTCCAATGAAGGTAGAGTGGTGGTGATGAATGGGGCTGAATCATCACTAGTGTGTGAGGTGAAGGAGAAACAAGATCAAGACTGCGTTTTGCTTGAATTAAAGGCGAATGTTCATAAATAAAACGTGATGGCTTTTGAACAAAGGGGAGATGGTGTGTTGAGGTATCAAGGTAGATTTTGTGTGCCAAAGGTGGATGAACTCCAAGAGAGGATCATGGAGAAAGCTCATAGCTCCAAATATTTGATCCATCTCGGTTCAAGAAAGATGTACCATGACTTGAGGGAAGTCTATTGATGGAGTAGTATAAAGAGGTGTATTGCAGATTTCATTGCCCAAGGGCCCAAATTGCCAACAAGTCAAGGTGAAGCACCAAAGCCCCGGTGGTGTGCCTTAGAATATAGATATTTTGAAATGGAAGTGGGAGATAATCAATATGGATTTCATTACTGGTTTTCCATGATCTCGCAAGAAACATGATTCAATTTGGGTGATTGTAGATTGGATGACTAAATCAGTCCATTTCTTGCCGGTAAAGACTACCAATTCAGCAGAAAATTATGCCACATTACATATTCAAGAAATAGTTTGACCTCATAGAGTTCTTGTGTCTATCATTTCAGATAGAGGTGCACAATTCACTACTCAGTTCTGGAAGTCTTTTCATAAAGGTTTGGTTTTGAAGGTGAACCTTAGTACTATTTTCCATCCTCAGACTAATGGTCAAGCAGAGCATATAATTTAGACCTTAGAGGATATGTTGAGGGCATGTGTCATAGACTTTAAAGGTAATTGGGATGACCACTTGCCTCTCATTGAGTTTTCTTACACTAATAGCTATCACTCTAGTATTGAAATGGCTCCTTATGAGACCCTTTATGGGAGGAGATGTAGATCTTTTATTGGTTGGTTCGAGGTTGGTGAAGTTGAGTTGATAGGACCAGATTTGGTTCATCAAGCCATGGAGAAAGTGAAGATTATTCAGGAAAGGTTAAAACCAACGCAAAGTCGTCAGAAATCCTATACATATGTTAGGAGAAGAGACTTGGAGTTTGAGGTGGATGATTGGGTTTACTTGAAGGTTTCACCCATGAAGGGTGTTATGAGATTTGGCAAGAAGGGGAAACTCAGTCCTCAATATATTGGTCCTTACCAGATATCCAAGAGAGTTGGCAATGTAGCTTATGAATTGGAGCTACCATCAGAGTTAGCAACAGTCCATCCAGTGTTCCACATTTCTATGTTGAAGAAGTGTATGTGTGATCCTTCACTTATCATACCTACTCATAGTATTAGCATCAAGGATAGTGTATCTTATGAGGAGATACCCATTCAGATTCTTGATCGTCAGGTTTGCAAGCTGAAAACCAAAGAGGTTGCATCAATCAATGTTTTATGGAGGAACCAATTTGTTGAGGAAGCTACTTGGGAGGCTAAGGAGAATATGAAGAAGAGATACCCACATCTTTTTCATTCCGAAGAAATTACAGACCAAGGTAATGACTTGTTCGTAAATTACTTTTTAAATTGATATGTTGGATTATATTAATTGCATGTTGGGTGGTTAGATGCTTCACACCTCTGTTCTACTTAGAGTGATCTCATTCAAGGATGAATGTGCCCAAGGGGGAGATATTGTAACACATCGTACCTTGAAAGAGCTAACTAGAAGTCCGTACAAGTTACCCTTCAATAGTGAGTTTTGGGTCAACTTCAAATGACTATAACTTTTAGCACAGACGGAGTTAGGTAGCCCATGGGTATCAAATTGAAAGTCCTCAAGTCCTCTTCCCAACGCCGCCGATTTTTTAATTCTGAGCTCAGATGAGGGAGTTATGCCCATTTAAGTGCAGCCTTTCTAGTTAAGGCATTTCATTCATTTTAAGGAAGGGTATTTTGGTCTTTTTCTTACCCCACTAGGACTAAACTTTTTATCACCCAAATAGGTGGTCTAAACTGATTGAGATCAATTTTATTCATTCCTAAAATGCAGAGGGTTTTCAGAGAGAAGTTTCAAGAGAAAAAAAGTGCAAGGTTCCAATCGTTCGCTCAAGAAACCAAGGATTTCGCCAAGAACAAGTGTTCTTACGAGGTGTAAGCGTCTAATAGTGTTGGGTTTTTTCACCCACATGTAACATATGTAATTCTTCCATGAATTCGTTCTTGAAATTGTTGTATTGAGATTCTTGATGAAGTTTTTGAGGTTTTAGCTTCATTCTTTAACAATGGAGTTTTGTTGAGTTCTTGAGGTGAGGGTTTTGCGAATGAGTGGCAATTCTTGATAGAATTTGAGTGGGTTTTTGATTATTTGTGTTGGGCTTATAAATCAAAGGAATGTTGGACGAAATCAATCAATTCTAGATGAGTTAGGACGAAAAATTGAGATTTCTAGGCTCGGGGCTAGGGCAACGCGCCCCCATAGCACCAGAGGGGCTGGCGCGGCACGCCATTGATGCGCCACGGGCATCAAGCCCCTTTCATCTCCATTCTTCGTCCCGTATGCATTCTTTCAAATCATTATTCCCTCTCTTCTTAATACTAACTATCTAAGCCTTCATTAATCATTGAGAGATCCTATATATCCTAATATTAATATCACGATCTGAGTCAACACCCTGGACGTGGCCGACACTCGAGAACCATTGTTGGTCCCCAAGCCAATCCTCATCCTGGCTGACTACAAGCGAAAGACTAACTCAAACATACAAAAGCTTAAAACTGAATTTAAAATTCAGAAAACTCAAATAATTCAACTTTAAAAAGTTTGAACAATACTCAAAAGATATACCCAGAGTTTATAAAACAACTCAAAAGAAAGAAATTACAGAAAACTCCTCAACTCTATCTATCTATGAAGCCTCTACTATTACAGAATGATATCGGGACAAGACGCACGACATCTCAAAACTGCTAACTGTCAATTAAAGATAAAGTCCTTCGGATTATAAGAAGGCTCACCAAAGTTGACTGAATATCACATGACCTCAACAAAACGCCTGTTGAAGATCCTGAATACTTGTATCTGCATCATGAAACGATGCAGGCCAAATGGTGTCAGTAAATGTAATGTACGAGCATGTAAGGGGAACTCTGCAACATAAGTATACGCTCGATCTAAGAAAAGAGAAGACATACTTACCTCGCCTCAACTCAATATGACTCAAGAATACTTAACTCGACTCAAGGATACTGTTTCTCCCAATTGCACACGCAAGTATATGTGGTTGCACAAGTAAAATAGTGGCTCTTAAAAGAACCGAATTATTGAACCCAATGGACTTGTCAATTAACTATTTTTACTAAACTATACTAGATAGAATGCCAAAAGAGTTTGAATTTTATTTGTAAAGAAAAGAATGCAGGAATGAAATAACAAAATTACTTATAGTGATTTGGAAAATTCCATGGTTGCAGCAGGTATAGGGTTTCATGTATGACATCTCATGCATGTATAGGGTTTCATGTATGACATCTAATGCATGAGATGTCATGCATGAATTAACTACAGTTATCAAATTACTGATTTACAAGGTTGATTATATGATCATGGTCTCCCGACCTCTAATCGCCTACTCCAATTAGTTGTCTAACTACAACGTTGAGCGGGGATAGACAGTCCTAATTGGCGAGCAATTATATTTCATCATGCTTTATAACCAAGATACGTGTTCATCCGGGAAATCAACTCAATTTAATGGAAGATCCAGCTTTCTGTATCATTTGGTCTATCTACCTTAGCGTCTCCCGAGTTTAAGAGTAGAAAAAAGATTTATTTCTGTGGTGATCAAGCATGAAATACTAAAACAAGAATACAAAAGTAATTTAAAGTGACAACCAACATTAATTCAAAAAAATTGATGTTCAACAATTAGCCATAGTCACAGCCCCAGAACAAGGGCCTTTAGCTACTAATGTCTAAGGAATGAAGAAGAAAAGAACCCTAAAAAGTATTGACAACTTTATATTTAATGCCCTATGATTCCTCCAAAAATAATTATTTCTATGGACTATTTATAGATATAGAAAACCCCAAATAAAATAACGGAGTCCAAATCTAATTAGAAATCCAAAACCAAACGGAATTTGGTTTCCGCGTGAACTATGCTCCACCGCCTTCAACATTTTGTTTTGTTGCGGCTCATCAGTGACTGCCATGTGGCAGTTCAATTTGCATCAATTCACAATTTGCAGCCATATGCACTTCTTATATATTATATATTATATATTATATATTATTATATTTAATTTAATTCATTAAGTTGTCTGTTGATTTTCTTCTTCAACCTTCCATCTTTAATTTGTTTTAGCTCCAAACTTCTTCAACTTTACACCAATTTACTCCTACAAATAAAATATACTATTTAGCACAATCCATAAAATCCATACTCAAAAGGAGAAAATATAAATAATAAATGGAAGGCAAATAATGATTAAAATATATATTTTTGACCTCACATCAGATACTCAACTCAACTCAAGGATACTCAACTCAAAATGAAAGCAACAATAAAAGATGAATATATAAATGAAACCTTTAAAATAGTAGATAATAACTCAAATGTATATAAAAATACAATAATAAACTCATTACACTTATTTGGGAGATTCTCTAACCATCAACCATCACTATGAGCTACGTGATGATACAGCGACTCACCCACACTGCCAGAACTGTCCTATACCTTACCAGAGTATTGGACATCCTCAACTAAATGGATCCACTAAGTTATGCTTAAAAGCAATAAGGAATCATCCAAAAAGTATGACCCTTTACCTATGTTGGCAGACATGGTTTATGAGGATTTTGAGTTGTCTGAACTCATCCCCATATCGATGCTCAATACTACTCCCAATAATATATACCCATGCTCATATGTTTAAAAAATATAACTCTTCCCCTGGTTTGAGATAATTGCTCAAACTACCCACTTGAAAAAGGTAACTGTTGTTGAAATATCTTTTAACTCATAACTCATTTGAAATCTCAGTTTCTCTTTTATCAATGTAAAATTGATACCTCTAGGAATACACAATCCCCTTATACTCTTATTCAACTCAGGCTTGAAAACTTTTTCTCAAAAACATATCAAAATCATAATATAATATGATCATTGATGACTTGGAAAGTCATATTGCATAAACATTGATGGTATATCTAGATACCATACTGTTCATACATTGATGGCATACTCGATTGTCATACTAATCATGTTTTAGAAAACTCTTTTCTCAAAATTCATCTTTACTTTCTCAAAACTCAGTTTAAGAACTCAAGTGTTAGCTTTAAAAAGATCCTCAAAATTTATGACTCAATTAATAGGGTTCACGTGGAATTATGGATATGAACGACTCAAATCAGGGATCTTAATAGCAATATGGGAATCATTATTCAGAACTCAAGACTCAAGAACTTAGAACTCAAAAACATAAAACTCAACGATACTACTCATCTCAAGAATACTCAATTCATAGGGTTCCTGAAATATAGACATGAACGAATCAACTCAAAAATCTCAATGCATAACATTTAGAAATTCAATAATTAGATAATTAAGAATAGAACTTTTAAAAGAAACACGAACTCAAAATCAACTTATCTCAAGAATACTCAAATCTAGGGATAGAATCTTAGATTACTCTGTTACTGATTTGAGAGTAGATGTAGAGCGCGAGAACGAACTAGTCCAACACTATGATAGCCTTACATACCTGGAAGAACAAGGTTCTTGAAGAATCTTAAAGAAGAACTTGATTAGAAGCCTTGAAACCCTAGCTTGAAGGTAAACAATCAAGAAAACGTTTCTTGAGATTATTGAATTAGTTTCTTGAAATCTCTATGGTCAAGAATTATGATTTTCATTAGTGATTCATAATTGTATGGAAGAATTTGAGTTGGAAAGAAGGAAATCTTGGAGAAGAACTTACCTTGAAGAAAAATCTTAAAAAGATGGAAAGAATCTTGAATTGAGTCTTCTACTTTGATTTTTTTTTCGTTAGAGTTTTGCTTTAGGGTTTGACAGAGAAGAGAATGGTGTTTTAAGAGATGAAAATATGATTGTTTTGAGTCTTTAATTATTCAAGAAATTCATTTAGGGTTTTCTTATAGTAAAAAGACAAAAACGACCCTTTTTAATGTTTTTCCGTCAGCTAATTCGACACTACACTGTATCAGGTTACTAAAATGGTCATAACTTTTTACTCGAAACTAGATTGATGTGAAATTGGTGGAGTTGGAAAGAAGGTTCAAACACCTTTAATTTGATAGGTTACGGGACCCCGAACTCTTTATATTCTAAGAGATATGATTGTTTAAAGTTGACCCAAGTAAAATCTTACATCAAAACTTAATCGGTAACGAAACTTTCAATTCAACTTTGTGCTAGGAGTTTCTAGTGACCTTAATTCATATCCAAATTCATTCCACACTAAAGAATTGACCTTTATACCTAAGAAAATTAAGATTCACTTAGTACGACCTTATACGTAATTCAAGAATGGTTAGGAGCTTATCTTAGAAATTTTTGAGGTGTTACAATATCTCTCCTTTGGGATCATTTGTCCTCGAATGGCGGCTGGACTGAGAATAGAAATGGGTTACTCTTATTATACCCAGGCCTAACTCAAAATCGCCAAGTACTTAACATAAGGTGATTTTTCTGATTTAACTCATAAGATTTGGGTACTATACCTCTACAGGAAAAATCACATCCCAAGGACACTACTCCTTACCGCTGCATTCAGCTAACCTTGAGCTCATATCACGAAACACGTAGTGTATCACACATTTCCCACATGTTAACAACACCACATCACATCGCCCACATGTTAACAACACCACATTCAAGCTTAGAACCTTAACCACTCCATGGACTCCTACTAACCACTCCTTATAACTATAAGAATTCATCCTCCTCTCGTCATCTCTACAAATAGAACTTTCATGCATTACTACCAGAAATCTGACTTATGACTCATCCTAAAACCTTATCTCCTTCTCCCTCCACAATCATAACCTTAGATGGAATAAACACACCATCACTATCATAATAAGAAACAACAATCTTCTTCTCTATCATCACACTGCTACTATCAACAACCTCACTCTCAAAATTAAAAGGGTAACTGAAGGAGATTTAGGGCCAAAGATCATAAGCACGATTAGCTCGATATATGTGATATAAGAATATGCATGGCATAACATTATGTTGCTAGCCATTGAGAGTAGATCATGAATTTGTGACACTAAACATACTATGAGATATGAATGCTTATATGAATGGCTGATATCTATAACTTTAAGCAGTAAGATTGGGATCAATGGGCTAAAGACTTTGCCCCTCATTCTGGAAACTGAGCATAGATATGAATCTCTATAAAGTGTGTGAGCATAGGTCATTGACACAATTCTTATATTAGGAATATCAACAAGATGTTGTAATAACTTCACTTGAGGGATACGCAAGATTATGAATGGATTGATATATCTCTAAAACTCTTTCGGAAGACATCATTATCTCATCCTCAACACTTGACTTGGTTTCTCGTCTTATCCTCTCCCCCTTAGGTTTGACACTGACACTTTAAAGCTATGGATCTATTCCATCATCTCTAAACTGGTATACATTCACTTTACTCTAATACACGGTAAAGGCTTATCTCATGGCTACTGAACTCTCCATAAGTAGGTACTAAGACTCTTTCTAAGACCTCTTTCTAAGATACTTCTCTTAACCTCTTCTCATTGGCTTATAAGGCCGCTTCATATAAATCTTTAAGGAAACAAATAATGCTTACATTAGCCTATTCCACTTTGACAGCTCAAATATACTATCTATGCACATATGGAAAATCATTTACTTAATTGTAACCTCGTCTGATTATATACAATCTCAGGTACACCTCTTAATGCTCTTGATACTCTTATGACTTAGCTACACTTCACTGCCCTTATCTAAAAGTTAGGATATCATACTTGTACCACTCATATTTATTGCAGCTAACATGTCAATTTCTCACCTACTCTATGTCAAGTCTACCAAATCATATCTCAAAACTAACATCATCACCCTCATGTTTCCATTCTTTTAATTACGACGCTCATCTCAAATTCAAGCTTAATGTTTATTACTAATACCATATATGAATACAACTTCTCTCATACTATACTAACTTATGAATACTAGATAAAATTAAGAAACACTCGCACACTAACATCTCATGACAAGTAGTCAATCTTTACCTCTTAGTATTCATACTTACAATTTACTTTCACACTTTCTTTCACAACTTAAATGTTATTTACCCATTCGCTATACATCATTGCCTAATTAGTTCTGTAACCCTCTGAATATTATGGGCTTTCCCCTAATAATCATAAGCCTGGTTAAGCTATCACCTCATGAATACTCATGTTTTTCTATTCAACACTTACACTTGGTCGTTACTAACACAATAACATATCATCATAAACTCCTTTCTAGTTAAAGTATACTTCTAACTCATCCATACTAGTAACTCTTACTCTACCTCCTATCATAAAATCTACACAAACTCATCACTTCTTAGTCAACCCATAAGGGAAAACTCCTCATTAATAACTTACTGGGTGCATGACTATAATAACATATCTGGCCTCATCACTATGTCCCTTTATTTGATTACTGAACCTCTGCATGCATTTCTTCTAACTTTGGGCATTCTTACTACTACTTCTTATAATCTCATAACTCATACTATCTTTTTGGGTGAAAATACTACCCAAGCTCTACAACACACCTCCTTATAAAGGTATAAATTGAAACAAGGTTTAGAGAAGAGAGTCTGAGAGTACATCTTGTTTTTAGCTTGAACACACGATTCATATGAATAAGAGTGCATTATTTCGAAACTCAACACTTAAGCTCACTCATGGGCTTCTCTTAAGCCCATCTACATTCTCATGACTTCCTCAAGAACATTGCTGAGAGTAACTCATCGATTTGGAACTGGATTTACTTTTCAACTACCTTGAGTATGAGGGGTAGTCGAATGAATATGAGAAACACATGAGTTTGAATAAGATCTTTATGACACATCTCTACTACACGATTTAGAGTATGAAAGAAGGGAAACTTTTCTTCAATGTTTGTAGTCCCTCATTTATAGAAATAAGGCCCTCACAATCATAAATATGATCATACTTGACACGGCTTCATAGACACCCTAGGATACTTGAAATCTATGCTCTGATACCAAGTTTGTCATGACCCAAGTCTACACCCAAGACGTGGCAGGCACTCGAGAACCATTGGTGGTCCCCAAGCGGAATACTAACTCAAACATACAAAAGCTTAAAACTGAATTTAAAATTCATAAAACTCAAATAATTCAACTTTAAAAAGTTTGAACAATACTCAAAAGATATACTCAGAGTTTATAAAACAACTCAAAAGAAAGAAATTACAGAAAACTCCTAAACTCTATCTATCTATGAAGCCTCTACTATTGCAGAATGATATCGGGACAAGACCTACGACATCTCAAAACTACTAACTGTAGGGTAAAGGTGAAGTCCTCTGAATTATAAGAAGGCTCACCAAAGCTGATTGGAATATCACATGACCTCAACGAAACGCTTGTTAAAGATCCTAAATACTTGTATCTGCATCATGAAACAATGCAGGACAAATGGAGTCAGTACATGGAATGTACGAGCATGTAAGGGGAACTATACAACATAAGTATAAGCTCGATCTAATAAAAGAGAAGACATACTTACCTCGTCTCAACTCAATATGACTCAAGAATACTGAACTCAACTCAAGGATACTCAACTCAACTCAACTCAGGATATTAAACTCAACTCAGGATACTCAACTCAAACTCAAGATACTCAAATCAAAATGAAAGCAACAATAAAAGAAGATATATACATGATACATTTAAAACATTAGATAATAACTCAAATGTATATGAAAATACAATAATAAACCCATTACTCTTATTTGGGAGATTCTCTAACCAACAACCATCACTATGAGCTACGTTATGATACAACGTCTAGCCCATACTGTCAGAACTTTCCTATACCTTGCTAGAGTATAGGACATCCTCAAATAAGTGAATCTACTAAGCTATGCTTAAAAGAAATAAGGAATCATCTAAAAAGTATGACCCTTTACCCATGTTGGCAAACATGGTTTATGAGGATTTTGAGTTGTCTGAACTCATCTCATATCGGTGCTCAATACTACTCACAATAATATATACTCAAGCTCATATGTTTAAAAACACTCTTCTTCTGGTTTGAGATAATTGCTCAAACTATCCTCTTAAAAGATGTAGATGTCGTTGAAATATCTTTTAACTCATAACTCATTTAGAAATCTCACTTTCTTTTTTATCAATGTAAAAATTGATACCTCTGGAATACATAGTCCCTTATACTCTTACTCAACTCATGCTTGAAAATTCTTTCTCAAAATCATATTATAATATGATCATTTATAACTCAGGAAGTCATACTGCATAAACATTGATGGTATATCTAGATACCATATTGCTCATACATTGATGGCATACTCGATTGTCATACTAATCATGTTTTAGAAAACTCTTTTCTCAAAATTCATCTTTACTTTCTCAAAACTCAGTTTAAGAACTCAAGTGTTGGCTTTAAAAAGATCCTCAAAATTTATGACTCAATTTATAGGGTTCATGTGGAATTATGGACATGAACGACTCAACTCATGGATCTTAATAGCAATATGGAACTTAGTACTTAGAAGAACTCAACGATACTACTCATCTCAAGAATACTCAATTCATAAGGTTCATGCTAAAATATAAACAAGAACGAATCAACTCAAGAATCTCAATGCATAACATATATCAATTCAATAATTAGAAATATAATTTAAAAGAATCAGGAGCTCAAGAACTCAAAGTCAACTCATCTAAAAAAACTCAAATCTAGGGATAGAATCTTAGATTACTCTTTTACTAATTTGAAACTAGATGTAGGGCGTGAGGATGAACTAGTCCAACACTATGATAGCCTTACATACCTGGAAGAACAAGGTTCTTGAAGAATCATGATGAAGAACTTGATTCTAAGCCTTGAAACCCTAGCTTGAAGGTAAACAATCAAGAAAACATTTCTTGAGATTCTTGAATTAGTTTCTTGAAATCTCTATGGCCAACAATTATGATTTTCATTAGTGATTCATAATTGTATGAAGGAATTTGAGTTGGAAAGAAGGAATTCTTTGGAGAAGAACTTACATTGAAGAAGAATCTTGAAAAAGATGGAAAGAATCTTGGATTGAGTCTTCTACTTTGAGTTTTCCTAAGAGTTTTGCCTTAGGGTTTGAGATAGAAGGGAATGATATATTAAAAGATGAAAATATGATTGTTTGGGGTCTTTAATTAGTCAAGAAATTCGTTTAGGGTTATCTTAGATGTAAAAAGACAAAAATGACCCTTTTTAATGTTTTTCCGTCGGCTAATTCGTCACTTCACTATATCAGGTTACTAAAATGGTCATAACTTTTACTTGAAACTAGGATTGACGTGAAATTGGTGGAGTTGGAAAGAAGGTTCAAATACCTTTAATTTGATAGGTTACAGGACACGTAACTCTTTATATTCTAAGAGATATGATCGTTTAAAGTTGATCCAAGTAAAATCTTACTATAAAACTTAATAAATAAGGAAACTTTCAATTTAACTTTGTGCTAGGAGTTTATAGTGACCTTAATTCATATCTAAATTCATTTCCACACTAAAGAATTGACCTTAACACCTAAGAAAATTAAGATTCACTTAGTACGACCTTATACACAATTCAAGAATTGTTAGGAGCTTAACTTAGAAATCTTTGGGTAACAACACATAACTCTTAAATTTACATTTCAAATCAAGGTAAAGTTAAGAGGAAAGTTCAAGAACGTCCTTTCGAGTCATTTTTGAGAAGTCTTTTGCAATTATCTATAATTGTTTTAAGACTTGAGTAAATGAGTATGAGAATGAGGAGAGTTTCATGTTTCAAAATGAGTATAAGGAAACTAAGTATTTCCAAGTATGTAATACTTTTAAATTTTTCAAAAAGAGAGAAACACCAATTTCTAAATGAGTTTACAAGTTCAGAGGAGTTTCAGAGTATTACCTCTTTAAAGAGGATCTTTTGAGTAATTACCTCAATTGAGAAAGAGTTATGCTTTAAAATATTTAAGCATGAGTTATATATATTATTAGGAGTAGTATTGAGCATCGATATGGGGATGAGTTCAGACAACTCAAAATCCTCATAAACCATGTACGCCAACATGGGTAAAGAATCATACTTTTTAGATGATTCCTTATTGTTTTTAAGCATAGCTTAGTTGATCCACTTATTTGAGAAGCTCTATACCCCGACAAAGTATAGGACAGTTCTGGCAGCGTGGGTGAGACGTTGTATCATCATGTAGATCATAGTGATGGTTTTCTAGTAGAGAATCTCCCAAATAAGAGTAAAGAGTTTACTATTGCATTTTTATACATTTTGAGCTATTATCTACTATTTTAAAAGCTTTATATATTGCATCTATCATTGTTGCTTTTGTGTTTTGAGTTAAGGTGAGGTAAGTATGTCTTTCGGTATTATCAGTTCAGCTTTCTATGTTCAGTTTTCTCCTTACATGCTCATACATTCAATGTATTGTTGTCATTCAACCTGTATATTTTCATGATGCAGATACATGTGTTCAGGGTCATCAACAGGAGCTTCGTTGATACCATTTGCATTCAAGCTAGCTTTGGTGAGCCCCTTTACTTTCCGGAGGGTACCTTATATACATTTTAGTCTTTGTTAAGATGTAGTGGGTCTTTTCCCGACATCTATAATAGTATTTAGAGGCTTCATAGATAATAGTAGTATGATGAGTCTTTCACTGTTCTTGTTGATGTTTTAAAAACCTTGAGACAGTATTTATGTTTTACTAAGTATTTCCTGATAACTATTGAGAAACTCATAACTGAAATATGTTGAGTTTGATTTTGCACTTTGAGGTTCCTATTTCATTTGAGTAAGTCTTCGTCTGAGTAATGAGCTAGGCCAAGAGTTCTCTTGGGGACCAGCAATGGTTTTCGAGTGCTGGTCACATCCAGGGTGTAGACTCAGAGTGTGAAAGTGGGTGAGACGTTGTATCATCACGTAGCTCATAGTGATGGTTGTCGGTTAGAGAATCTCCCAAATAGAGTTAAAATATATTTTTCTTATATCACTCAATATGTTGAGTTTAGAGATAAGTAAGTATTTTTGTAAAGTTTTAATGATTTCACTCATTTATTTCTTTACGGTCAGCTGAGTATATATCTATATCTATTGCATTCCTTTCATTTAATTATTTGTTATTTAGCTATATTACATACTCATACATTCAATGTACTGATGTCATTCGACTTGCATCTTTTAATGATGCAGATATAAGTTAAGAGTCTATTGAGATCACTTCATCCACTCGTTAGCTTTTGAGTGAGGTCTCCTGGCTTCCGGAGTACTCCAGTCTTATGAATTGTTAGTAGTAGTAGCATTTTGAATAGTCGCGTGTCTTGTCTTGACACTCGTCTATATATATTAGAGGATTCATAGATAGACAGTTTTGAAGAGTCTTTCAGTTTCACTGGTTTTCTTTGAGACTTTCTTTTAATACTCAGTATATTTAGAGAGTTTTGAGATTTATTACATTGTTGATTTAGCATTTCTTTTCGTTTGATATTTTTGTATGCATGAGTTAGTCTTCCACTTGTAGTCAGCTAGAATGAGGGTTCTCTTGGGGACCATCAATGATTCTCGAGTGCCAATAACGTCCAGGGTGTAGACTCGGGTCGTGACATAAAGACTCACCCAAGTGGTTTCATATAAATAAATAAAAAAGGAAAAGATATGGGAAGGGGGTCATGGTCTATGCTAAATTCTTTTTCTTAAATAGAATGAATGGAAAATGAGTGCTTGTGTTGTGCTTTTCGTAGTTGCAAGATTTTTTTTAGAAAAGGTCCCCTCCTTTAATATTATGATTGGGTCGACCAGGCTAGATCATGGGTGAATAGAAAAAATAAATATGCATAGTTGTTCCAGCTGAAACACTTGAAATAATCTTACCACTTGTACTAGGAGTAGCTTTTTAGCGCTAGTTGAACGTAAAGTAATGATCTTTGTGCAACGTCGAAAGGATCCTATCCAATAATAATAAATCAACTCAATGATTAATTTTATGACCAATCAGTTAAAATATGTATGGGAGTTGAAAATTAAATGGAGATCCACATATAAATACAACCTTACTAGCAACGAGGGTTGGGATCCACTCCAGTAATGTTTGCTCCAGTATTTCTCAATGATAATTTGAGATTGTGCCAACTCAGCAAACTAAGATCCAAAGACTGTAATTGATTTTTATAGAAAATTCAAATTAACGTTCGTGAATTTCTTCTTTTTTTCTCTTGTTGAACTTATTATCTATTGGGCACCATAATAAGCCTAAAATCACTTAATCCCACCATGATAACATGCATTTGAAACTCCATTTGACAACTTTTTTATAAGAGAAAAAAAGTTTGTAAAATAATGGTTAAAATCTTTCTAGGAAGATCGAAGAAGAGGGCTAAAAAAAATTTATTCAGTCCACAAACGACATTTTATTCTCCTCCACTCTCCATATCTCAGAAGGTTAGTAGCACAAAACATATAAATGGATATTGACCACATATTGAGTAATATATATATATATATAAAGGTAAATTTCATAGTCAAGTGATTTACAAAAAAAATTGCGTTGAATTTGAGAGATTTTAGTTCATTAATGGATTGGATGTTGAATCAAATCATTCATAAAAAATTGTAATTTTTAAATTTTTAACGAACTCACCAAATAATTACATCATTACTTTGTGCGAGACCAAAAATTGTTACGGTTACATATAAAGGAGAATATGAAGAATTAAATTGGTCTAACAATTTTTCCAAGAAATTTGAGCAATTTGAGAGAAACATATTCTTTGAAGGAAACAGAAACCTTAATGAATATTTAATTTGACCAAAAGAGGAAACAAATGTTAATTTTAATATATATAAAATCAATTGCAGCCTTTAGCTCTTAGTCAACTGAGTTGGCACAATCTTAAACTATCATTAAAGAACACTGAAGCAAACATCACGGGAGTGAATCCCAACTCCAAGAATTGATTTATAAAAATTACTAACGGATGTAATATGCAGAAATTATGATCTATTCATAATTAGAGATCTGGAATTCAAATCTTATTTATTAGAATTTTCTTGCGGAGTGTGTTCTTTATTCCTTCTTAGGTTTTAATTGGATTTAAAAGTTAAAATTAATTATCATCAATTAAATGTGAATGTTTGATAAATATGTCTATATATGAAATATTATTAAATTTTATATTTTATTAAGTATTCAAGATACATATTATTATTTGAAAATATAGTATTAACTAATTATATATTTGTAATTGATATTGTAAAATATAATTGATAAACAATTTAAAAATAAATAACATCTTAGTTAATTAGTTAATAATATCATAATAAGCACATATTTTATAAGAATATCATAGACGGTATATTGAGAAAATAATAATATTAAATGGTTATGATTCTATAACATTATTCAAATATTTGATAAAAAATAATCTATCAACTCTAACAACATTCAATCTAAGTTAAATTTATCTATAGGAGCATTCAATCAAGAAATTCAATATTAATAACATCACTTATCATATTAATCAAAATTATTAGAAGAAAAATATTTGGTCCCTGACCAAATCAATGGATAGAAAAATTAATTATAATTTATTGGTCTGGTGCATACAATTACTTTAGTATGCAATATATTATATTCCAAACCATGAACCTTTGTTTTCATAAGCAATGATTGACTATTTATTTGAGGCATTTAATGGCACATCAGCTTGAATAGTTATCAATATTATCAAGATAAATTGTCTTGATTACATATTTTGAAAGTTGTGCTCTTAACTTAATTATTTTGCACAAACAATTTTACGAATGTTAGACTGCAAGTTGACAATAAATGCACATGTGATCATCTTACTGATGCATCTAATACAACAACTCACATGAAAGGTAAATGGACCCATATTCACCTTTTACACTTTTTAGAATTTAGAAATTTTATCTCAATAATGGTTGATCCAATCAACTTATCATGAAACAAACAACATAAATAATATTTTTGAAGAATCTTCTAGTTCTTCAATATATGTCTATTACTCGGTATGCACATTTTTGAGATAGACAAATCATTCATGTCAACTAATAAAATTATTAGTGCTAGTAAACTCCAAGTTAACTATAATATGTGCTTTTTTGCTTCAGCAAAATGTTAATTTACTATTATATGAGCAAATTTTAAATTTAATATTCTGGGAGTAAATTTTTAATTTATTTCTTCTCAATTACTCTACCTCTTCTGAAGGTGACTCGTGATCCCATCACGATAAAGTGCACATTCATATGAGTAAGCTTTATTTTGCACTATCACATTCACTTTTGTATTGAGTTTATTCAATCTCAATCGATTAGCATTAATCATTAAATGTTTGGAATGAAAACTTTACAACGTTGTCAAGGTGAATGGACTTAATATTATTATTAGGAAACTGTGTCTGTAGTCATATTATTTGTGCCATCAATTTTGCAAACGCCAAGTTGTGAGATAACAATATGCATACATGAGACTATCTAGAAGAAACATCTATTAGGACCATGAAGTATCTAAACAACCCATTATGTGAGTGAATATATCCACAAATATCCCCATATATATGTTCCAAGGATGTTGGGGACTCATTCTCAACTTTCGTTGATGATGGTCTCACAATTAACTTGCATTGATTACAAGTAGTACACAAATTCACAATTTAAAAGAATCTTTAGGTTGTTTAATGGATGTTGATTAACGTTTCAAGGACACTTCATCTAATTCTAAGTGTCAACGATAGCTAGTCAGTATAAAACCCAACTAAGTGAGTTGGGGTCAAATTCCACAGGGAGCGGTATGTGTTTAAGAGTCAATCGGGAAGTATGAACATGGTCAAATCAGTCATAGGAATAAAATATATCGAATAAAGACATCATTCAAATCAGGGAGTGACAAGAATGTCAAATGAGGGTTTTAGTTTAAAATTATCAACTACGAACAGTGGCAAACAATACGAAATATCAATAATGAGATAGGTTCTTGGGATGTGATTCGATTATAGGCTAATATAGACAAATGGGTAATTGCAACAATTAAAAATAGCTAGATATTAGTGAATAAGCTAGGCTAGAGAAGAGATAAACTTTCTCTCGAACAATTTACCCCAAATCAAGTAGATTTCTCTCGAACATCAACAAGCATGCAAAATAAGAACAACCCACACCTTAGTCCATTCACTCTCTCGAGCTGAATGTGTGAGATTTGGTTTTAGGGATTCACTCTCTCGAACGGAACCTAGGTCAACCCAATACCCACAGACCATCAATCAATAAGTTTAGTTTTAAAACCTCTTTCTCGAGTAAGCCAAAAATACAAGGGTAGAACTGCATCTGCAACTACAATTCTTAAAATAAACCACAATTAATGACTGAACTAACTTCTAAATAGCATTTAAACTAACAATTAGCCATACCCATAAACTAAATCAGCCCATAATCACATTCCAAGAATTGGGGTTTTAGCTAGACATCATAAAAAGGTAAAAACAGTTACCAAATTGATTATCCACCAACTAGGTAAGTGTAGATTCGTCCTTACAATTCTCCAATTCGAAGAATCTCAAAGACCCACTTCCAATTTCTCAAAAGTGAAAAACTTCAATTCTTCAAAACTTAGGAAAAACTAGAGAAAATTGTCTCACCAGTTCAGAACTCAAAAATAAACTTAAAATATTATTTGATACTAAACTAAATTTTCAAAAACATATTTATAGTCGCAAAAAATATACTGCGAAGAGTCAATCGGCGAAGTAAGTCAGGCTCGCCGAACCACTCAGCGTGCCACCCTTTGGTCATTTCCATCGCCCTTCTGCCTTGGCATTCAGCATCCGCAT
>NW_006239379.1:22795-23646 GCF_000226075.1 Solanum tuberosum | reverse complement strand
CTTTTCTTCATTCTTTCAGCTCGCTTTGTTTCTTTTTGCAAATTATTATCTTTGCTTTGTTCCTCAATCCATATACCTGGAAATCAAGGTTTTACATCAGTTATAGGCACAAAATAAGCATTTGAGGACACTAAATCTATATAAATAAATCCCTAAATGAGTCCAAATCTCGGACTCATCAACACCCCAACTTAAACTTTTGTTTGTCCTCAAGTTCAGCAGTTCAAAAAGGATTTCTCAAACAGTGCTACAAAAGACTCAATCATGAATGCACACAACAAGACTCAACTTAGTCATGCAAGGATCAATTGTGCACTCAAAGATTCAAGTTGTGACTCACCATTATCAAAGATTCTCAAGTTCACAATACTTACTTCAAATGCAAGTTCAAGCTCAACAAAGGTACTCAAATGCCTTCACAACAAAGATGATTCCACATTCACACACAATTGTTCAACAATTTATAGTTTCGGAGTCACATACAACTCTCACACTCACAAAGATGAACACATGCATGACTTCACTTATAGGTTTGCCCTTATTTACCAGCCAACATTTGTTTCAGCTCACTCAAGATCAAAAAGGTCTTTTCAAGGCTTGTAACGGGGTTGAGTGTAAATGTATGGTCATTTAGGCTCAATGGCTGCTATCCTCATGAAATGTGGTATGAACATCACTTTCTTTCCTTTTCTTCAACACTTTCACTTATGCTCAAAATTCACCCTATTATTCACTTCTCATGGACATTTCTTTTGCAATTTTCACAAGTTTTTTATTCTTTTTGTTTTTCTTTCTTCTTTTCTTTTTTTTTTGTATGGAGGGGTTCCATCTTTTCAAGACCATGAATCAAT
>NW_006239379.1:16173-22691 GCF_000226075.1 Solanum tuberosum | reverse complement strand
CTAAGTTGGCTATTCAAACAAACAACACTTCATGAGGATTATGGGTGGATGAATAAAGAGGGGTCATTATTGCATCAAGTTTCTTCCAAGAAAAGTGTAAGGCTCAAAAGGGGTTCAAGCAAAGTTCACACATCTCACAAGGTTGGCCACAAAAGATGTATATTTTCAAATTATTTCACTCTTCAAATTTGTTGCCTAAGATCATTTCAAGAGCTTGCATTACTTTAGTCAACCAGACCAACAGGGTAAATTCTAAGTGTCATCACACAAGGTTCACGGTAAGCTCATCACACAAGGCATTTGCACCAATATCAAATAAGACTCCACACTTTCGCTAGTGAACAATATTCATCACAAGAGACTCATTCGATAATCGGCTAGTTACAATGATATGCACAAAGTTCACACATTGTCTATGCAACTTCATTTGGCCTCATCGTAGCCGCGCATTCATTTTTGTTTGACTAAGAGCACTATTCAAGTCATCGATATTGATCATGATCGATACTCAAATTCGCAAGAAAACAACCACAATCACACACAAGAGGTGGCAAATTTTTTTTTTTCAGAAAGGGGTCAAAAAACCATTTGCATTCATAATGAGGAGCCACAAGCTCAAACATCTGCAAAATAGAAATCAACAACACAATTTACAGCACAAAAACCCAATAATATATACAAAAGATGGTCACAAGAGGTAGGTATGGAAATACCTCACTGCACCACAAACAAAAAGGCAGTTGTCCTCATATGCAATAAAATAGTAAAAGTAAATATAAATGACAGAGAGAGAGGTAAAGAAAAGTCATGTCTACACAGTCGCTCCATCTGTCAGAGCATTAGTGCCCGGTGCAATATCAGCACTACCGGCTCCACTAGGGTCAGCCATGGGTGTGTCTGCCAATGAGATCTGCACGGTGGAATCCACCATAGCCTCCTCAACTGTTGTAAGGCCCTCATAAGTAGCCTCCTCATCGATACCAAGCTGCTCTTCATCAGTCTCAGCCTTGGACTCTGCATCAGCTACCTCTTCAACTCGAACCTCATCTTCGATGGTAGCCGGAGGAACATTTGTCTCAGCTGGCATGTCAGGGATTTCCACAGTCCCAAAAATCATAGACATATATGTGGACTTCAACTGGTCCACGTCCTCCTCAGCTCATCAATAGCGACCTTAGAGTCGTAACCTCATCAGTGGCCCATTGGCCTTACTCACACACCACTATCCTTATTGCAAAGGCATCAATGGACACACTAAGAGGTGACACAACAGCAGTGAGGGCCTTCTCAATCATCCCAGGAACGGTGTCCTCAAGCCTGGAGGCACGCCTATCAGCAGAATAGGCTAGATGCCCCATCTGTAGTATCGCAGCCTAGGTGAGTGGAGGTCGGGAAGTAGCAACAGTAGCAGCAGACCTAGGAGGCAGGGGAGTTGTAGATGAACTGGAGTCACAGAAGGGACAACACTAGATATACTTGAAGGCCCAGGGCCAGAGTAGGCAATATTACCTCTGCAGGTAGTGTCTCAATATCAACAATCGGGGAAGAATCCATCGGGGTTGCCTTCTTCTTCTCAGCCTCATGTTTCAGGTATTCAGCCTCTATCTGCCGAATGTCGGTACAAGAGGTGGGAATCACTTCCACATACTTCTTCTCATCACGGGACACTCGGGCCCGTCTGCACAATTCGGTGATCAACACCAGGGAAGGGAGAGAGGTTTGGCGCTGCTTGGCCCTCATGGCCATTTCTTGGCCAATGATCATACCCAAATTGATGCGATTCCCTAAAATGGTGGACCTAAGACATGCCGCCTTCGTGTGGCGGAGGATAGATTTATTCTGGGACGGCATGATCTTGCTACTAATAAAACCAAACCAGTACCTCGCTGCTACATTAAGGTCATTCTTCTCAATTTGCACTCCAGCCTCGGCCCACCTAGGAGTACCATCAGATAATATAGGAGCTAACCACTTTTTCAGAGTCTCCAATGATTTTGTCTTGACCATGTATTGGTAGTCATCTGAAATGCCTTCAGTACACTCCAGAGCTACATTAATATTATCGTTGTCACACTTGACCTTCTTTCCCCTGACGACCACATAATCTACCGTCTTGAATGTGGCAGCCTTCCTCTTCCCTTGTGGTACTAGTACTCCGTAGGCAGTGTAGAATTCCTGGACCCAATTTGGGATGTAAAGGCCACGGGGTCTAGTGAATATCTAGAACTTGTGGGACTTCAAGCAGCTCCAGATCTCTAGGTATCTGTCTATCACTCCATCAGTAGACAGCCTCTTCTTCTCGATGATGGCCCTCAATCTCTCAGTCTTCAGTATGTTCATAGACCGGGAAGGAGGACCCTGTGTAGGTGGTGCTGGGACCACAGCCTAATCTGGAACGGGAGGAGAAGTATGAGTCTCAGGCACCTTGATCCTAGACGGATCATGTATCCTCTTGGAATGCAGTTCAACACTCCGGGCCATCAATAGCTCATCATCCTCAGGCTCAGAAATGGTAGCCCGAGGATCCTGGTGCTCACCCTCACTCTCAGAAGTGGTGAGGTGAGTGGCATATATCCCCTCACTATCGAAGCTGACCTCTGGTGATGCAGGAGTAGGTGCCTTGCCTTTCCTTTTTCCTTTCCTACCGTTGGTAGGCATCTTTGTGGCCTTTGTTTTGGATACAGTTGCATCCTCATTTATAATAATTACCTTTGCCCTCTTGCAGGGCAGAATGTCTCTACCTTCCACTTTTGGTCTAGCTATATCTGTAAAACACACCAAAATAAGTTAGAATGATTCAAGAAAAATGCAAAAAATAGCAAGCAGACAGACTCGCCGAACTGATCGGTGAGTCGCGAATCACTTTGGCGAGCTAGATCGGGCTCGCCGAAAGGATTGGTGTAAAAAATTTCCAAAAAAATAGCATGTCGGCGATGAAAAAGGCCTTTCGATGAATTTTCAACCTCATTCAGCGAGCACAGACTAGCCCACCAAAAGTTACAGTGTATTTTAGGGGTTAGGAGCGCAGAAAGGGCGATCAAAGAGGACGTTCGGTGAGTCGCCAAGTGCACTCGGCAAACTCAGGCTTCTCGCCGAAAGTTACAGAACCTAACTCAACAGAAACATGAAATTAAAGGCAATTTGGGGGACTTTGGCGATCCGCCGAGTGGTTCGGCGGGCTCGACCCAGCTCGCCAAACTGCCCAACGTGTCATTTCCAACCCCAACTTCCAAAATCAACTCCGCAGCCCCCGAAAATAAAATCAAACCATACACATTCTCAATTAAGCCCAGACCCATTAGACCCATGCTACCGGGGTACTCAGACTTCCCTCGATTTGGCCAAAATTGGCCATTTGATGACTTTAGCCCTAAAAAATGACATCAAACGCTCCATCATTGGGCAAAGCACGTAATTTAGCACAATTTGGGTTACTCAGACTTCACCCGACTAGGCTTAACAACAATTAAGCACAACCCACAAGATTATGATCAATTTTAAAGCACGAAATTTGGGAAATTAACAATTTAGGCACGATATCGAAATTAAAATAGGCAGACAAGCACACAGTCACTAATTCAGAGAGGCCCAGCACACATCTACACAATTTATAACAATGCAAATTAGGTCAACCACTATTTACGAGTTTGGGGTTCGAAAAACCAACCTTTAATGCCGAATATATGATTCTGTAAAGCTAGGCGGCAAAGAATTCCACTCCGAACACAAGAATGACGACCAAAAAGCAGTAAAAAGCAACAATATGGGAAATATAGAGTACAGGTGCGATTGTATGAAGTTAAAAAGGGAGGGAATGTGAAAGAGTTTGAAAGTTTAAACCTTTGACCTTTTAAAACGTTCAGTTCGCGCCCTTTCGGCGATATTATTTACACGTCGAGTGGTTACTTACCTCGCCGAGTTTTACAGGACCTCCAGTTAATTTGGGGGTCCAAAAGGTGAACAAAGTCGGGCTCACTGACCTGTTCGGCGATTCGCCGACTTGTCCATGGGCCCACCGAGTTTTACAGACTCTAACCTCATAATTTCTTGAGTCTAATGGCAGTCCAAACCGGGCTCGCCGACCTCTTCGATGAGTTGCCGACTGGACATCTTGCTCGTTAACCTTCAATTTTCAAACACATTCTAGACTTTAATTCTCATAATCAACACATGATTATTCCTAAAACAAAAAGAAAACAAATAAAAACTTGGGTTGCCTCCCAAGCAGCGCCTTAGTTAACGTCGTGGCACAACGCAAGTACCCAATCAAACTTCATTCCTGGGGTTTGCCATAGTTTCACTAGGAAACCCCCCACCCCTCCCTTATTGTCTCTGGTTTAAATGAGATGAGATTTGACTCATTTGGGTCTCCAACTGCTTGATAGGGATGGAATGAGAAGTCACTGTATGGTTAAGGGTCAATACATCTTCCTTCATCTCCTTCAAGATTTTATCGAACTCTTCAACCTTGTTGAGAATACGAGAGAGCATATCCTCAAACTAGCCACCTTCAAAATCTTTGGGCTTTTGAAGCTCGTGAGGAGGAACATACCTATCATTCTCCCCATCTCTTTCCTTCCAATGGGGTTACGATCCCTCTACTCTCTATCACGATCTCTCCAGCCCTCGTCCCTGTTCCAAACCTTGGTTACCACCCTGCCTTGGGTAGTTAGCACGATAACCTCCTCCTTGGTTGGCTAGGAAGTTCACCTCCTCGTTGTGCATTGCTTCAAACTTGGCCTCATCGGGGTTTACACACCCAACACCCACAACATTGACACTCCAAGCACCAGCTCCCATGACATTTTTGGCCAAATGTCAAGTTGGGTCATCATCTTTGCCATGTTTTGGTCCCTCTCTTGATCTTTCTCAAGTTGCTCATTTGTCAATTTAAAAGTGAGAGGGGAGACCTGATCTTTACGGGTGTACCATGCCCAGTTAATTTTGGTCATACCATCCAAGAGCTGAGTTGCTATAATGTAAGGTTGTTGCACCAAACCTCCCGGAGAAAGTTGGTCAGCTACTCCCTTGTTCATCAAATGAAGGCTTCGGTAAAAGTATTGCAGAAAAACGTTGTCGGGCAAACCATGAGTTGGCCATTGCAGCACCAACTTCTTAAATCTTAGCCAAGTCTCATGGATTAGCTCACCCTCCAAACGCTTGAAGCTCTGGATGTTGTCCCTAAGTGTCATCATCTTCGAATGAGGAAAAATCGCACTTGGAATGAGGTGACAAGATTTTCTCACGAAGTGATAGAATCTCTTAGTAACTCAGCCAACCACTTACACGTTTCTCCCATTAGAGAAAATGGGAACAACCTCAACCGGGGCGACTCTTGGGATATGTTCTTGAAGGAGAACGGCCCGCAAACATCAACAAAGTTCTTTATATGCTCATGGGGATCCTCATGAGCCAACCCACCAAACAACCCATTTCAATTGCAAGAGATGCAACCCTTTCAATTGCAAGAGTTGCAATATGGTTCTTGTAATGTGGAACACAGCGTTCCCTTCAGCTAGAGGCAAACGAATGGCACCAACCCCACCCACTAGATTAGGGTCATTAACATTCGGCTCATTGACATCATTGAGATTTCCGATGTCATCTTGGTGGCCCACTTGGCTACCATTACTTTCGTTGGCACTCATCTCCTCTGTTTTAAAAAGCAACACACAAACCAAAACTAAAAGTAAGTAAATTCAACTATGACTAAAAAGAACAAAATTCAACTTCTCCAAAAGAATCTCAAACCACACCACTCCCCGGCAGCGGCGCCATTTTGATTAACGTTTCAAGGACACTTTATCCAATTTTAAGTTTCAACGATCGCTAGTCAGTATAAAACCCAACTAAGTGAGTCGAGGTCGAATCCCACAGGGAGCAGTACGTGTTTAAGAGTCAATCGGAAAGTATGTACATGGTCGAATCAGTCATAGGAATTAAATTTATTGAATAAAGACATCATTCAAATCATGGGGTGACACGAATGTTAAATGGGGGTTTTGGTTTGAAACTATCAACTACGAATAGTGGCAAACAGTACGAAATATCAATAATGAGACAGGTTCTTGGGATGTGAATTGATTATAGGCTAATATAGACAAATGGGTAATTGCAACTATTAAAAATAGCTAGATATTAGTGAGTAAGCTAGGCTATAGAGGAGATAAATCTTCTCTCGAACAATTTACCCCGAATCAAGTTGATTTCTCTTGAACATCAGCAAGCATGCCAAATAAGAACAACCCACACCTTAGTCCATTCACTCTCTCGAGCTGAATGTGTGAGATTGGGTTTAGGATTCACTCTCTCGAGCTGAACCCAGGTCAACCCAATACCCATATTCCATCAATCAATAAGTTTAGTTTTAAAACCTCTCTCTCGAGCAAGCAAAAAACACAAGAGTAGAACTGCATTTGCAACTACAATTCTTAAATTAAACCACAATTAATGATTGAACTCACTTCTAAATAGCATTGAAACTAACAATTAGCAATACCCAACATAAACTAAATCAA
>NW_006239379.1:3603-16013 GCF_000226075.1 Solanum tuberosum | reverse complement strand
ATATCAAACATAATGTTTAAAAATGTATTTATAGTCGCCAAAAATGTGCTGCAAAAAGTCACTCAATGAAGTAAGTCGGGCTCGCCGAACCACTCGGCGAGCCGCCCTTTGGTCATTTCCATCGCCTTTTTGCCTTGGCATTCCGCATCCTCAAGGTCTGTAACTGTGGGCGATCCAACACTGCATCGCGAAACCACTCGACGATCCGCCGACTGCTCCTTTCTCTCGCCAACTGGGTTCTTCCTTCATGGCTTGGCACACTAGAACTTTAGGCGGTCATATAGCCATTCGGCGACTCGCCAAGTGGACTTGGCGATCACCAGACTTGCTTTTCTTCATTCTTTTAGCTCGCTTTGTCCTTTTTGCAAATTAGTGTCCTTGCTTTGTTCCTCAATCCATATACCTGAAAATCAAGGGTTTTACATCAATTATAGGCACAAAATAAGCATTTGAGGACACTAAATCTATATGAATAAAGCTCTAAATGAGTCCAAGATTTGGACTCATCATATGTCAATTTGAATTTTCTATAATTCGTCTTATTATTACAAACTCGTGCATGATGTCCCAGACAATCATGCCAAAGTATGAAAGTATTGGAATTAGTAAACTTCTGATTTACTATAGAATGTGCCTCAATTGCACTAATTCTTGTTCAAGCAAGTCAAAAGATAAAGTATGAGAATTTTTCGATGAAACATGTCTCCCTAGCGACAGTCTTGTTGATACCACGTCCACTACCAAGGGTCGGGACTTTTTCCACGCCTAGCATGGTGGGAATATACCTCATTCACTTTAGAGAATGGATCTGTATGTATTTTTAACATTCATAAAAAGTGTTTCATTCTTTATGAATGGAACACACAATTATCTGAGCATATCATCTTATGATAACTTTAGTACTTCATTTTATATTTATGTGTATTATTCAATCATTTGTCTTCTTTCAGGCATATTATGCACGGTTACCACATTCACTTTAGGGAATGGATGTGTATTTGTAGCATTCATCGAAAGTTCTCATTCTTCATGAATGGAACACATCACCTAAGCATATCATCTTATGATAGTTTTAATATCCCATTCCATGTTTATGTGCATTATTCAATTACTTGTCTTCTTTTAGACATATAATGCATTGCTACCACATTCACTTTAGGAGATGGATCTGTATGTGTATATGTAAGTACATTTCAGACTACGAGAATTCAAGTTAAAATACAAATATTATACTCCATAGGAATTCAAGAATACTAGCAAAAGATTCGTATTGTTTTACCTCTATTGCCACAAACCTCATAAAGAATTTTAAATAAGTATAAACATATACCTGGTTGATATACATTACGTGCAGGGAGGAATCATTAATATTTTCCCACTACAACCATCTTAATTAACAAAGCAATACATACCTTCAACAATGTTGGTTATATCAATTTGGCCACAAACAGGATACTGCGCTTACAAAATTAGAGACTCGTGCTGATAACATGTTGTGAAACTATATAAAATAAGAACAAAAATGAAGTAGGGAGAAGTCCTCTTGAGGGATATTTAGGGCTTCACAAATCTAATTTACAATGAAGAAAAATTGAAAACTTAATTTGATCCCAAGTAAAATTCCTAATCATTACTCCACAATAGACATTTAATACAAATACAGGTCAAAATTTAAGAAGAAAGAAAAAGGGAAAGCCGACCTGGTAGTGATTTGATGAAGTGAATGCGACCAAAAAAGCAGCGCTTTGGTCCCCTCTCCTTCTCTTCCACATTCCTTGTGAAGAGTTCCGCCTACAAATATGGGAAACCTTCCTAAGATTTCTTCCACCTTCTTCTTCCTCTCATTTTCCTCTTCCTCTTCCTCTTCCTCTTCCTCCTTCAAACTTGCTGACTATTCTAACTTTATTCTTTGACATTTATAATACAGATCTCTCTTCTTCATTCAATACACACACAATACAATACAAAATACAAGATTAATAATATTGTTTCTTGCTAACCGTAAATCTTAGTTCATCAGGTAATTTTTTATGGGGTTTCCAATTGAAATTGCTTTTTTCTTGCTTTTTTTGTTTTTTATTTTCCTTCCTTTTTTTTGTTTTTTTGTTATTCAATCTTTACAGCTCGATAGCTTAAGCAGAGGGAGACATCTGTAGCTTTGCGTGTGTCTCTCTCTCTTTATGTGTGCATTTTGGGAATATTTTTGATGGGGTTCTATGTATTTATTGTATTTTTTTTTTGCTCAAGGCAGCATGGTCTCTGTTTTTCTGTAGTTTTATTTTGGTTTCTTAGTTATCCATTGGGATCTAAGTATCATATGCATTTCTGTTTCATCCCTAATTTGGCTACTCCATGATTCACTTCTATTATTAATTAGGTGAAATAATTTGATCTGTTTTTTTTTTTCTCAAGGCAGCATGGTGTTTCAGGGAATGCATAATTTTTCCATGTGGATTTATAGTCTGATTTGTGATTTTTTCTTGGTCAGGTTGAATCTTTTATACAAGGAATACTTACTTACATCTATGGTGAGTGCATTAGTCTTGATCTGCACTTCAGTTTGAAGTATAAATATGGTTTCTATTGTGATGATCTTTTTGTTGATCTCTACTGTGTTCAGGGAGAAGCTCCAGCTTTCTTTGCTGATAGTCTCTTGGGAGATTTTCCAAATGGGGTCGATTTGAAATCAGAAGGCCACAAAACAGCTATTTGTATCGGGTCTAAAATTGTATGATGATTCAACATACTGATTTGATATTCTTCTGTGATGTGCATTCTTTCCAATTTTATATACCCAAATGACTGTATTCAATGAATGAATGTTCTGCCTCCCTATTTTCACCAGTATGTGATTGGCGGGGCTGATCATGAATCGACAGCGGTCATTGGAGTTCAAATCTTTGAGAAATCTAGTGGGGAATGGTGAGTTTCTGTATATCTTGGATCCATTGTGGTTATTATGTATCTTTTAGACAAGATGAACAAAAACTGAAATAAATTGCAGGATAAACCCCACTGTACTGGGTACTAAACCCAAGGTGTCAAATGGCCACTCAGCTGTTCTTTTAAATGGTGATCGTATATTGGTTATTAAGGGAAATTCCAAGTCTGATGGATGCTTTTGGTTTCTTGAGGTTGGTTAATTTACGCCCTTTAGATAATTAAACGTTCTTATTATGTCTGTTAAACTTGGAAGTCAGGATCTCATGCTGAATCTGTGTTGATTGCTCAGATCAGCATTCCTCCAAATGTTTAATTGGAGATGCCGGTGGGTGTAATATCCATCCTTAATAGAAAAAAAGTAAAAAAATGTGATTATTGAGAGTCACTTAACTTTTTGAATGTTATTTGGTACCCTTGAATGAGTTAATTTGCTGGCACTCACTTTTTCCAAGTTATGCTAAAAATTGTTACATACTTTTTGTAGGTGGGCACCCCATTTATAAGAGAACAAGAAAAGACACATGGGAATGAGGTGGTTGCCTGGAGTAAGGGAGTTTTAGGTAATGTGGAGAAGCCTATTGTCATTAGTGGCCCTTCTGGAGTGGGGAAGGGTACCTTGATATCTGAACTAATGAAAGAGTTCCCATCTATGTTTGGATTTTCTGTGAGCCACACAACCCGGGCACCAAGAGAAAAAGAGCAGAATGGATTTCATTACCATTTCAGTGACCGCAGTGTAATGGAGAGAGAGATAAAGGATGGGAAATTCCTGGAGTTTGCTTCTGTTCATGGTAATCTTTATGGAACCAGTGTCGAAGCAGTTGAGGTGGTTGCTGATGCTGGCAAGGTATCGTCGCTTCATGCTATCAATTCTTAATTCAAAATATTGGTATTGTTATTTCCTACATATTGGACCATTGGTGCGTGACTGAAATTGTTGTTAATTTGCACCCAAGTGATCATCATCTTTATGAAGTTTTATACAACTTTTCTTCCAAAAGAATAACACTATATTATTTTGGGAGTTCAAACATTTTCTTTGTTCCAAATTTTTAAAATATTATTTGAAGTATACAAAAATGAGATTAAACTTATCTTCATGTAGTTTCATTATATATCAGAAATTCATCACAAAAATAGAAGCGTAGACTGTTGTACTCTGAACCCAATCCTTTAGACTCAGCGGGAAAGACATTTGAAAACATATTTTAATCATCAAAGAGGAAAAAGAAAGAATTTTTCTCTTTGGTGCATGCCATGAGAATATATGCAAGTTTCAATTTCGTTACATTCTCTGGGAGAATGGCTCCCTATCTCTTTGTTATGTTCTGATGAAAAATAGTTTCTGTGACATTGTAAAAAAATGAACTTTGCACTTAAGTCGTCCCAAAGCTAGTTCATTAAGTGAAAACTGAAAGACCATATAAAGAGACTACCTAAGTTGCTTGGACTCGGGTGCGGGTGTCTGATACGGGTGCAGATCTAGAGGTTGAATCCTTCATGATCTAATTTTTAAGATTCAGGGATATGGGTCCATATATGGATACGGGTATGGGGATTCGCCTTAAAATAATTAAAGTATCTAAAAATAGAGTTATATAACTTAAATTATGAGATATTATGTGGAGAACCTGAGGAGAATCCCGATAAACTTGCAAAAAATGACGATCTGGATGTAGTAGTAATAAGTTTGAACTCTACTTGGGTCTTACATTGACTTGTTAATGGCACACATGGGCCAAATTGTGCATTAGCATATTGATAGATCCTTCTATTGCAAATTTGTCAAGCTTTTATTTTTGTATGATTGTGCAGAGATGCATCCTCGATATTGATGTTCAAGGTGCAAGGTCTGTGAGAGCTAGCTCTCTTGATGCTATTTTCATTTTTATATCTCCACCATCATTTGAAGAACTTGAGAAGCGCCTTCGTGCAAGGTAGGCTGATTGAGAATGTTAAGTATTTTCATATTGCCCAGGTTCAATAGGTTATTAAATTGTTGTCAATCTGTTGAACAGAGCAACTGAGACTGAAGAGCAAATCCAAAAGCGTCTCCGAAATGCTAGGGCGGAACTCGAACAAGGAAAATCATCAGGCCTCTTTGATCATATTTTGGTGAACGATGACCTAGAAAGTTGTTATGAGAATCTTAAGGTAAGCTTTGCTCCTCTCATTGTAATATTTCTTAAGAGTTGTAAGGTTCTAGTTATAATATTTCTTGTTTATCTATATGTCCAATGATCAAGTAATGCATTTAGTGACACTACATGATGTAACTTTCTATTTATGTAGAACATCTTGGGTCTCACTGAAGGTGTGAAGACTGCTCATAAAACATGTAAGTTATGACGGCATAGCTTGTCCTACAGTTCTTACCTTGATTCTATCAGGCAATTGTATGCTATAATGATTTGATGAACTTCTCTTAAATGCAGATCCAGAATTAGTCGACTTGCCTGTTGAACATTTAGTCTCGAAGATTGATCAGAAGATTTTAATTAACTGTGGTGCTGGAGAATATCAAAAGGCATCAGATAACATGTATGTGATTTGCCTAATCCATTTCCTTTTGTGTACACAGTCCATATTAGAATTCTGGCATCTGATACCTTTGGTGCAGGTATGTTCTGGACTTGTCTTTGCTCAAAGGAGGGGCCCCAGGACGGACACGAGGACTAAATCTATTTGTCACCAATCCTTCCACTGATAGAGTAAATGGCGACAATCAGCTGAGCTAACCTACCACCCCTGGTTTCAATAATTGTTTTTCACTTCTTACATCTCTATAGGGTCGAGCCCTTGAAGAGAACCACAATTTGACTACGTGATATCTTACTTGGATAGCTTGAACTGTTTAGTCCCTAATACAGCTATTAAACGAGAAATGATTTCTAATTGATTCGAAAATTGTAGGTTAGCAGCCTGAACTATTGAAAGCCTAAGATATGTAACTGTTCTACTCAATGATTACATAGAGCAAGAATGAGTATGTTGGATGTAATTCTTTCAGCTTTTTCTATAGCTTATTCATATATCTTTTTTTTCAACACTGGTTGCTTCTCTTTATTTCATTGTTTCCCGGGGGATAGAATTAGAATTAGGTATTTTTGCTCGCTCTAAATTCTTCACTCTAAGTGAAACATTTCATTTAGATGCAACCAGCAGTTGGATTGTACTCAATGAATCCACTTAGTCGGAATTTGATGCACCATCACGGTACTTTCTGTCAATTACATGGATAGAACTACTTTCCCTCTGCAATAACGCCATATTTGGATCTTTTAGATATTGAAGTTGTGCCCACCCATTATATAGCCCTGAGTATTAACACGCAATCACATCATTTTGAAAATTTATCAACGCAACAGGTAAAAATGAACGGAAGGAGTATTATTATTGGTGGCTCACATGGTCATGAACGTTGTTGATATGGCGGGAAAAAAGTGAGTAAACGAAGAATTGACAAGTAGAAGTCGTTTTTGCCACTTGTTTGACCATACCTTTGTACCCATTTGACAAGTTATATGATTGGCCACAAGGTGTCACATGGTAATGGTCCACTTGAAGTGAAATTGTGAATAGGTCAAGTCAAAAATACTAAGCCAAGTGGGTCAGGGAGGCCACGTTAAAAGTTTGCCTAGGTTGCTTCCTCTTTCGCCATCCCTAAATAAACAGGAGTGTCACGCCACAATATAAAGGACAACAAACACAGCATTTCAATAACATTCCGAGACCTAAATCTAAATTGAAATAGTATTTCCTTGTTGCGGTGCCTGAAATTTGTACAAGACACCAAAAAGTAAATTTGGTCTTTTTGTAAACAAACAACAATAGATTTTACATAATAGAGAAAGTTTGATCTTTTGGGAGACTCAAGAATTTTCAATAATAAGAGAAAAAAATAGTGAAAAAGGAATTAAAAAAAAGGTAAATAAAGGAATAATAATGTGGATTCATGCTAATCGTCAAGATATAAATGAGACAACAAAATAGATAGTTATATAAGTGATATTACAATTACCTAAGAACTAGTTCATTTTTCAATTATTACAACAATCTCCACATTAGCTAAGGTAAAGAATTATTATATTTCTATCCTAAGTTATTGCTTCAGCAGACATATAAGGTATAATATTATAAGAGATAAAATGCAGGACTATTTTATCCCACATTTGATTGAGATATTAGGCAATCTAGAGATTATTTATCCCACCAACTATACCTTAGTGATGAGATAACTTATCTCATATATATGGTGAAATAACTTATTTCGAAATAATTTTAATTCCGATTTAACTTATTCTTAACCAAACAAAGATGTATCTTCTATGGAAAAAGGGGAAGAGAGGAGCTACTTATTAAAAGCCGTGCTGCATTTTTCAAAAGTACTGAGCCCACAAGTGGAAGAAATAAGAAACTAAAACTTTGCATAAATCATGTCAGTGTGTGTGGTGGAGTAGGACCCTTAAACATGAGAGCATACGCATAAAATCTGCCAAGTTGACAAGTTGGCTGCCATTTTTTATTCGCCAAAAGATCATTTTAGGGACTCTAAAAATCTTGAGTTTGATTGAGCTGAGCAATTTGTGCTAGTCTACTGGTAATTTGCCCTACATCATGGAATCAAATAGTAACTTTTATTCAAGGGGAGAAACCGTATAGGGGTGGGACTTGGGAGGGTTATTCTATTAACAAAGTGATGTAGGATTTATTTAGGTTTTTAAATGGACGGATTGGATTAAATTTGAGTGAGTTGAAAATGAGTTAACATAAAATGGTGTCGACATCCAATTTTGACTGATCTATAACCCATTTTTCGGATTGCTATTCAATTAAATATATATTTTGAAACTTATTTATTTTATCGTATGGTTAAGTTGATATTTAGTTCAATATTTATAATCTTTCAGATTTATCATTAAAATTACTATTATTGTTATCATTATTTTATGTGCAAACTACATAAATCCATTAGTTTAGATTCTAATTACTAAGATTCCCGATAGTTTCTACCATATTTTGTGATTAGGATACATGACTCTGAATTCACGAGATACATGTATCTGTAGAATTTTAAAATTGAGTACATATTTTATTTATTTAAATTCATTGTTATAATATATTTCCTTAATTAGAGGAGTAATTGAGGATTTTCAAAATACATGGACAATTAATTCTAAAAATTTAAATTAATTAAATCCCTTAATATAAGGGGAAATCAAGGATATATCTATATTTAATTAATTTCATTTTATTATATTATTAATAAAAGACAAAAACATGTATATCTTGGTCATATAATTTGATTAATTTCATTTTATTACTCTTAAAATAATAAATTCATTAATTCAATGTATCTATTATCAATATATAATGTATCCAACAAACTAAACACTTAGATATATGAGTATCATACAAGTATATTCATATGTATCATAGATGTATCTAGTACTAATTTCATGTATCTATTTATATGATCTAATATTACATCATGTATCTTTTATATGCATAATTTGATGTATCAAGTATCAATTTCATACGTCAATATCCAAAAACATGTATCTTAGATAAATACGAAAATAGTTAGATACATTGTAATAACATAACAAATACATATGATAATATTAAGATACATGATAGAAGACCATATACATATGACAAGACTCAAATATATGACAAAACAAATTGTGTCAAATACATGCGTAAATTTCCAATAATATGTAAATCTCCAATATATTCATTAGATACATACACAATTAATACGATACACTGATAAAAACTAGATACATATAATCGTATCTCAATAATGTATCAGAAACATCAATAATGTGTCAAATACATGCATAACTCTCCGCTTATTCAAACTTTATGATTATGTTTGTGGCTGGTCAGGGCATCTCACCGCGACGGTGTTTGATTCATCGATGTTGCTCATTATGCCTAGATCCGACATGAGAAGTGACACGAAGTTTCTTGGTTGATCTATTTTATACAAATTACAAGGTATGCAACTAATACCATCATCAATGTTGAATTTGATAAATCTATTGGGCTTGAAATCTCTGCTTACAACGATACCCATTGTCTCTGCCCGCGAGAGTTGTCTCCCCTTGCGAGAAAAATGGTGGATTCATAGGAAATTGGTTTGAGAGTGAGAAAATCAAAGGCTAAGAATTTGATGTGTGTTGACAAGATATAGAACATCCATTTTAATGAAGTATTTCTTCTTAGTAAATTTTGACTGATCAAGGGAAGAGGAAGAGTTAGAGTTTGGGTTTTACCCTAACTCATCCTCTCTGAGAGAAAGATATATTTTTTAATTAAAACACCAATTTTGGATTGTAAAAGTAAAGATAATTAATCAATCCTAGTTTTAAGGGATATGAGTATTGATTGTATCTTCAATAATATATGGTATAAAATATTAAAAGTGGTAATATATGTATTTTTTTAAAATAGAGATAAAATTAGTATATATGGTAGTGATGTATGTCTAATAAAGTAGTTTATCCTTATTTTATTATTGATAATCTTATCCTATCGGTTCTCAATTTGGAATAATGATTTTCATACTTTCAAGATTTTATATATCTATTTAGTATATAATAGATGTATAATATATAATATATAGTGAAGGTTTTTTTTTTTTATAAACCATATATATTGTCATTGAGAGAGAAATTACATTTGAAGAAGCAGGGCTAGGCCATAACTTCTTGAGAGTTTGGTTACACAGTCAAACCAAACACATGAATGCTCAAAAGATCTAAGCTAAAAAAAAAACACTAGCACAACTAGAGAGGTTCAAGGGGATCATAGCTCAAAGTATTTGCTTTATGTTTTTTTACTCTAAAGGAAGGGCACTCCCACCTATATATGTTGATAATCCCTTTCACTATTCTAGGGATAGTGTTGAAGTGAGAGAAGCCTTATACATGAGTAAGTGAGTGACTTAGGGAGGCTAATTTGTCAGCAACTTTATTAGCTTTCCTGAAGCAACATTGAATAGATATATCATGTATGCCTATAAGTTCTTTATCTCTTTGACCGTGTCTTCGATTCCCAAGGAATTGCCCAGACATCAATGACACAATTCTGCAGCGATAAAGAGTCTACCTCATCAATGATAGAACTGAAACCATTAACTATGCACCACTTCAAACCAAAAAGGAGGGCGGCAACTTCAGCTTGGTTGTTGGTTCCATGTCCTAGGGACAAGCTGAAGGCCATGATGACTATTGCTTGATAATCCCTAAGGATCTGTTTGGAAAGTCACCATGGTAATTGGATTTGATGTAATTGGGTGTAATTAAACTGTCTGTCTTATTTGGTTGGTCATGTAATTACTTGGTCAACAGGTAATTGAGTGTAATTGGTAGGGTGTAATTACGTTCTCCAATGGAGAGGCTGTGAATTGCTGGTAATTGCATGGTGTAATTACAAGTTGATTATCTTTTAATTTCTTCCGTTTATTTCTATTTTTATATTTTTCGTTTGAATGTATTTTTTTTAAAATTCTTTTTGATTTTTATTATTCTAATATTTTCTAAAAATATTTTTTTATATTATTTATATTTCATTTCCTTCTTATTCTCAACCTTTACTTCATGTGATTCCACACAATTTTCCGTATTATCTAAAAAAAATCATTTGTATAATTTTGTTAGTTTTCTAATTTTTAAATTAAAGTAGAATTCATTGTTGAATAAAATTATGGACTTACTTTTTCCTTTTCTTTTAAATCATATTTATGTATGTTGATACGCTCAAATTACACCTCCTTTCAGAAGCATAAGCGATCGTTATCAAGTAAAGAACCCAACTTGTAGGTTGGGATCGATCCCACGAGGAAAATGGTTTAGACTTTACTTTTAACCAACAATTATATTCAATTAGTCAAATTATTTCCAGAAACAGGTAATAAAAAGGGGGGTTGTGCTTGTGTAAAACAAATAGTAAGACTTAATATTGTAATCAATAATTAAATTCAACTTTGATTGTTATCAAGATAGGAGAAATAACTAGGGTACACGTGTTCCCCATAATCTCATAACGCAGTAATCCTAGTAATAGCAATCCTTTTCTAGTGTATTACATGCAAAGTGATAAGTTAGGTATCTCTAAATCCTTGGTCCGGCATCTAGAGAATTTCACCCCGCACCTTGGTCCGGCTACGTGTGTATAATTTACTAACCCTTACCTTTACCTCATATTAGACATCATAATCGATGTTTGGCTTAGTTATTACTTCGCACCAATCGACACTAGCCTATTAGATAGTATCACACTAAATCTATGTTGATAATTCTTTTCTTGTTAATTACCTCCTTGGTCCGGCAAGTAGTAACAAGGCGAGTTCTAACGCGTGCACTCGTTAAAAAGACTTCTAAACGAAAGAATTATCAATGCATGCAAAATACTAGTCAAGAATTGCTTATTTACTATTCATACTTTGTTAATCGATCATGGTTCCCACAACCCTAGTTGTGAATTTAGTTACTCATATTGGCAAGAACACAATTCATAATTGTAGATGAAGAAATCATGAACTTACGTAGAACGAATAATAAACCCAGAATTTCAACTTGAATTGCAAAGCCAAAATCTTCAAAACGAACTTGGGAAATCAATAATTGCTAGGGTTGCAAACTAATCTCCAAAGTTACAAAGTAAAACTAGAATAATAATGTCTAACCCCCAAAAACGAGGTTTACAAGCCCTATTTATAGAAAACAACTCCTAAATAAAAAGGGAAACAAAGTAAGGAAAGTTTTGTTCAGGTACGCGTCTTCAATCCACGAGACTGACTTACGAACCGTCGATGGATCTACGGTCCGTAAGTCCCTTCCGTCACTCGGAACTTAGAAAATATTTCAGCATCCAACAATCAGCTTCTCTGAAGCAAACGACGGATCACCAGCATGGACCGTAGATCGACCTACGGTCCGTCGATCCCTTCCGTAGCTCCATACGTAGAATCTTCAAAAATCAGGTACTGGAACCCTCGCAGCATCACTCTACGGATCAACAGTACGGTCCGTAGATCAATCTACGGACCGTCAATAGACGCCGTGGTTCCACACTTGGTCAGATTTCCCTGATGTGTCCTCAATACCATGCCTGCTGATCTACGGACCGTGGATGGACCTACGGTCCGTAGATCACCTCCGTGGATGCCTTTTTTCTGCAATTCCTTCAGCTGTCTCTAAACTTCCACTCCTGAACACCTTTCCTGCAAAACATGATAAAAATACATAAAAAACAATACAAAAAGGCCCTAGACACACAACTTGTAAGTGAAATGTATTAGAAATACCGTAAACTCACGGTACATCAACACCCTCAACTTAAATTCGTTGTTTGTCCTCAAGCGACACACTACAACTCTAAACGACACTTGTATAGAAGCAAGCATATCCAGCACAAGCAGTCACATGGCTTTCTACCCCCCTAATTGTTGGGGTGCA
>NW_006239379.1:1312-1924 GCF_000226075.1 Solanum tuberosum | reverse complement strand
GAATGGATTTGAGTGAAGCAAACCTGTGGCGCAAAGCGCCGGCGAATAATAAACAAGCAGGGGGGTTCGGTTTCCCGAAGCCCTCTGGAACATCAGTGGGGGCACCCTCAGTAGTGCCCACCTCAGCAATCCCAGCACCCTCAGTAGTGCTCTCTATCAACTGCTCTGCACCATCAGTGGTGCTTGCAACGCCCCTCACAATAGGCTGAACCTCCGCAATTGGGGCAGAGCTCGATGCCTCTGCAGCTCTCTCACGTACCCTCTGCTGGCGCAACTCTTCGTCTGCAATCGAAGCCCTCCTAGCCTTCTTTTCCTGCCGACACTGTCTTTTCTGAGCTTTCTCTTTCTCCGTGCGATGAGAACGGTGCCTCTTACCCTTGGCATATGTAGGTGCAGGCCCCTCCTCGGCGATGCCACTGAATAGAGCATCTAGCACTGTATCATCGGCCAGCGCAGTAGGGGCAGTCGGAGTCTCAACTGAAGGTGCAGCAAGAATGACATCAACATCAGTCCGGAGGTTGGCTATGTCAGCCTGTAAAGCAGATAAGTCTGTGGACGAAGCTGATCGCTCAAGGACTCGCAACTCAAAGGCGTCAAGCCGCTTATTAACCG
>NW_006239379.1:437-682 GCF_000226075.1 Solanum tuberosum | reverse complement strand
TTGTTTGTCATTCACCATCTTTGCATCCCGATAGATTTGCCATTGACCCTCGACACACCACCTATTCAGCTCACCTGCTACCGCAGCGGGTTCATCATTCCTTGGTGCAGGAATGGCCTCTGAACTAGATGCCTCATCAGACGAGGTTGCTTGGTCATTCTCTCCAGACCCTGTGGACGATTTGGTGTTGAACCCTGTAGCATGGACAGACTCTGATTGTGATGATTGGGAGCCTGAGTCATGGG
>NW_006239379.1:0-105 GCF_000226075.1 Solanum tuberosum | reverse complement strand
AACCATGTGCAGCAAAAGAACTTATTTCGAGTTGGTAACGACCCAAACTAAGTCCACACAAAAAAAATAAAATGACAGATGCTACAGAAGTCATCCACGGAGGAG
>NW_006239378.1:450061-451436 GCF_000226075.1 Solanum tuberosum | reverse complement strand
GGCAAGATGCACAACAAAGCTCTGCACGTCACCACTATGTGTCGAGACAAGATAATAAATCGCGTCTTGGTTGATGACGGATCCGGTCTTAATATTTGCCCACTTTCGACTTTGAGGCAGCTAAAATTTGATTTGGGAAAGCTTCACCAGAACCAAGTCAATGTGAGGGCTTTTGATGGAGTGCAAAGAGACACATTGGGTGCGGTGAACTTGGATATTCAGGTGGATCCTGCAAAATTCAGCGTCGAGTTCCTGGTGTTGAATATCAACACCAGTTACAACCTGCTTCTGGGAAGACCGTTCATTCATATGGCTGGGGATGTGCCGTCTACCCTTCACCAAGTAATGAAGTTTGTTTGGAAGGACCAGGAATTGGTCATTTATGGTGAAGGGAGCCGTTCCAATGGGTATGCACCGATCGTTGATGATGTCTCTCGAGGTTGTGATTTCTCCACGGTGGAGCTGGTAAATGCCACCGGTGATGACCTGGCTCTACAGCCTCTTATGCCGGCCGTGTACAAGATGATTGCTACTGTCATGCTCCAGAATGGTTTCGAACCAGGTTTCGGATTGGGGAAGCACTTTCAAGGAATCGTCAAGCCTATCCAAATTCCCGCCAAAGGTGCAAAGTTTGGTTTGGGATATGTCCCAACAGACGACAAAGTAGAAACGAAGAACAAGAGTGTGGATCAAGCATTGGCCAGGCCAATTCCTCATCTGTACCAATCATTTCCAGTACGAGAAAATGTCAACGATGGTGGTCTCGGGGAAGGAATCTGTGGCCTTTTTGAGGAGATTGATGCGCTCATCGACGAAGAGGCTGGGACATCAGGCATCTGTGATGCAGAACCTGAGGAGCGATTGCAGAACTGGACCTCCACACCACTCCTGATTTCCTGCTCATCTGGGTAGAAAAGACACGTGTCTTTGTTTATGTAACAACCCTAAAAACGAACTAGTTAAACTAGAGCCTCACATGTGAGTTTGGAGTTGAGAACTTGATGAAATGATGAGAAATGACAGTGACGTCCGGAAACTAGTCGTTCGAACTAGTGAGTTGTAAGGGTCTTGTCGTTGAAGTTTGGAGTGTTGTTAAAGGACTTAAGGGGTTGATTAGCTAGTTGATTAATCACCATTATAAGCTATCAAGACCTTAAGCTAGGTCATGAAACTATTTAGAACTGAGACCCTCAAAACAGTCCCCTAAAAACAGTTTTTAGTTTTAAGTTAGGAGTGAGGGTCAACTTTAAATGGTCATATCTTTTACCTCAAAATGAATTAGGTCGACCATTACCTATCCAATTAAAGGTATCTGAGTCCTCTTTCCAACGCCACCGAATTTGCCCAATTCCGACCTTGGAGTAAAAAGTTATGC
>NW_006239378.1:443585-444739 GCF_000226075.1 Solanum tuberosum | reverse complement strand
GATGAAAGTTTCTTCGTGTGTGAAGAAAGTTTTTTTATTCCTTGTGGGTTTTAGTGTCTATGCGATGTATGAATGCTAAGAGGCTTGTATTAGACCTCTTCGAGGTCGAGTACGCCGGTTACGACTAGGGGGTGCTCCTGGGTCGTGACAGTTTATTTTAAAATCGGTGGTAGTTCGGAAGAGGTTCGAGACCCACCCTTTATGCAGTTTTATTTGTTTGAAGTTTTTTAACATGTTTTTGCATGGTCTCTATACTTAGTACTTAATTGTGCTAACCCCTTTCTTTCCCTTTTTGAACTAAAGTGTAGGGATTTGGAGATGATGACATGTCATGGCTTTGATAGGTTTCTAAGTATTGAAGATGAAGACTTGGTGAGTCCTCATAGATTCGAGGACAATACCCAATATGTTCTTTTGTCTTTTAGTATTGTTTAAGTTGTGTACGGGATTAGTCCCGAAATTTGTGCTCTAAAGTATTAGATGGTTTTGAGACATCATGTATAAAGTCTAGAAAGTCTTCCGCTTGCTATTTTTTTTATGCAATGTTTTCTTGGTAAAGAAAGTTTTAAATTCCTTATGGTTTTAGTGTCTATGCGATGAATGAATGCTAAGAGGCTTGTATTAGACCTCTTCGAGGTCGAGTACGCCGGTTACGACTAGGGGGTGCTCCTGGGTCGTGACAGTTTATTTTAAAATCGGTGGTAGTTCGGAAGAGGTTCGAGACCCACCCTTTATGCAGTTTTATTTGTTTGAAGTTTTTAAATTCCCTTGTGATGTTTAAAAACACAAATGGCCCTCAGCTATGGCTAAAGTTTGAGCTTGTTATTTCAATTTAAATGAAAGCCTTTTTTATCAAAAATTATTTATTTATCTGTTTATATTTTACTTTTCTAACTTTGTCTGTTTATGATTTCAGTAATATTAATTTAAAACCTGCCAATGTCATGTCATGTCATGAACCGAGTGAACAAAATGAGGCAGGTGATGATGTGTGAGGAATATGAAGAAGAAAATGAGGTACCCGAACATGTTGCTGAGGAGTTTCGACAATTTGAGAATCAACACAAGCCAAATCTTAAAGAAACTGAAACTGTGAATCTCAGAGATGAGGAATGTGTCAAAGAAGTCAGAATCAGTGTCCATCTGACTGAAGC
>NW_006239378.1:442670-443491 GCF_000226075.1 Solanum tuberosum | reverse complement strand
TGGTCTTATCAAGATATGCCAGGGCTGAGCACGAATATGGTGTCCCACAAGTTGCCGATCAATCCAGATTTCGGTCCAGTAAAACAAAGACTCGAAAATTCAAACCTGAGTTGAGTTTGAAGATCAAAGAGGAGATTACAAAATAGATTGAGTCTCAAGTAGTAGAAGTGACGCAATATCCAACTTAGTTAGCCAACGTCGTTCCGGTTGCCAAGAAAGATGGAAAAATTAGAATTTGTGTTGACTAAAGAGATCTCAACAAAGCTAGCCAAGATAATTTTCCATTGCCAAACATTCACATTCTCATTGATAATTGTGCTAAGCATGAGATGCAGTCATTTGTGGATTGTTATGTTGGTTACCACCAGATCCTGATGGATGACGAAGAAGTAGAGAAAACAGCTTTTATCACGCCCTGGGGCGTATATCATTATCGGGTGATGCCTTTTGGTCTCAAGAATGCCGGTGCTACTTATATGAGGGTCATGACAACCATCTTTCACGATATGATTCACAAAGAGATCGAAGTGTATATAGATGATGTCATAATCAAGTCCCACGAGAGTTCGGATCACTTGACTCACTTGAGGAAATTTTTTGATCGTTTACGCCAATACAATTTGAAGTTAAATCCCGCCAAGTGTGCTTTTGGAGTGCCGACTGGCAAGTTGTTGGGATTTATAGTCAGCAGGAGGGGCATTGAGCTTGACTCTTCCAAGATTAAGGCGATCCAGGAACTACCTCCTCCGAAGACCAAGAAAGAGGTGATAAGTTTTTTAGGAAGGTTGAACTACATCAACCGGTTCATAGCTCAATCCACC
>NW_006239378.1:437053-442356 GCF_000226075.1 Solanum tuberosum | reverse complement strand
CGTTACACTCTTTTGGAGAGAACATGTTGTGCTTTGACTTGGATCGCTCAAAAGTTAAGATATTATTTGTCTTCTTATACCACATACCTTATTTCCAGGATGGACCCGTTGCAGTATATTTTCCAGAAAGCAATGCCGATCGGAAATTTGGCTAAATGGCAAATGCTTTTGAGTGAGTTTGACATTGTGTATGTGACTTAAAAGGCGATAAAATCACAAGCCTTAGTTGATCATCTTGCGGAAAATTCAGTTTATGAGGAGTATGAGCCGCTCAAGACTTATTTTCCCGATGAGGAAGTTTCATTTGTGGGAGAAGATATTTCTGAAGCCTACCCTGCTTAGAGAGTATTCTTTGATGGAGCTGCGAATCACCAAAGGAAAGGTATCGGAGCGGTCTTAGTATCAGAGTCCGGCCAACACTATCCGATGGCAGCCAAACTCCAATTTAATTGCACAAATAACATGGCTAAGTATGAAGCTTGCATCCTCGGTCTGAAGATGGTAATTGATACGAACGTTCATGAGCTGTTGGTTATTGGAGATTCAGATTTGCTAATTCATCAAGTTCAAGGTGAATGGGCCGTAAAGAACCCAAAGATCACATCGTACGTGCAGTATATACAAAAGTTGTGCAAAATATTTCGTAAGATTGAGTTCAGACACTCCCAGGACGAAGAATAAGTTGGCTGATGCTCTTGCCACCATTGCCTTAATGATTAAACATCCAGATACAAGTTATATTGATCCAGTGGATATAGAGGTAAAAGAGCAGCTTGTCCATTGTTCGCATGTTGAAGCGGAACCAGATGGTCTGCCTTGGTATTTTGACATCAAGAAGTATTTAGAGGACGGGACTTATCCTGAGAATGCAACGTTCAACCAGAAGAAGTCGATGCGCCGTATGGCCCTTAACTTCTTTGCAAGTGGGGAAACCCTTTACATGAGGACTCCAAATTTAGGTCTTCTCAGATGCGTTGATGCTAGTGAAGCTGCAAAGCTTCTGGAACAAATACATGCCGGAGTTTGTGGTACTCATATGAATGGACTCACTTTGTCGAGGAAGGTCTTTCGGGCTGGCTATTTTTTGATGACTATGGATGATTGTTGCAAGTTTGTGCAGAAGTGCCATAAATGTCAAGTGCATAGAGATTTGATTCGAGTGCCACCTTACAAACTTAATGCTATGAGTTCACCTTGGCCTTTTGTATCTTGGGGCATGGATGTCATTGGTCCAATAGAGCCAGCCGCCTCTAACAGACACAGATTAATTTTGGTTGCTATTGACTACTTCACCAAGTGGGTAGAAACAACTTCGTATAAGTCGGTGACCAAGAAGGTTGTAGCTGATTTTGTTCGCAACAATTTGATATGTAGGTTTGGAGTTTCCGAATCCATCATTACTGATAATAAAGCGAATCTCAATAGTCATTTGATGAGAGAGATATGTGAAAAATTTAAGATTACTCACCGGAACTCAACCGCCTATCGTCCTCAAATGAATGGAGCCGTAGAAGCTGCTAACAAGAACATAAAGAAGATTTTGAGGAAAATGATTGATAATCGCAAAGGTTGGCACGAGATGTTGCCATATGCTTTGTTGGGTTACCGAACAACTGTCAGAACATCAGTTGGAGCTACTCCATATTTGCTAGTATATGGAACAGAAGCAGTTATACCTGTCGAAGTTGAGATACCTTCATTGAGAATCATCCAAGAAGCTGAATTGACGATGCCGAATGGGTCTGCAAGCGGATTGATCAGTGGACGCTAATCGATGAGAAGAGAATGGTCGTTGTTTGTCATGGTCAATTGTATCGACAGAGAATGATCCGTGCTTTCCACAAGAAAGTAAGAGCCAGAATATTCGAAATTGGTCAGTTAGTTCTCAAACGCATTTTTCCTCATCAAGAGGAGTATAAAGGGAAATTTGCACCAAATTGGCAAGGACCATACATGGTTCGTAAAGTGTTATCTGGAGGTGACTTTGTCCTGTCGGAGATGGATGACACCAAATGGCCAAAACTGATCAACTCAGATGCTGTCAAGAGATACTATGTGTGAAATTTCAATTTGTATTTCTGTCATTTCTTGTAATCGTTCCATTTGCTTGTAATTGCTTTGTTTAGAATATATCCCTATGTAATGAACTACGTCTGACCTGAATTCTCAAGAATGAGATACGTAAGCGGTTTATGTCGGCCTCGGTCACCCCTTATCCCCTTTTAATATTTTCCCTTGTATATGAACTACGTCTGACCTGAATTCTCAAGAATGAGATACGTAGGCGGCCTATGTCGGCCTCGGTCATCTTCTTTATAAATTTTCTATTTTTGTTAATCCTTGAGAGGGAACTACGTTTGACCTGATTCCTGCCTCAACGGGATACGTAGGCGCCACAAGGGTTCGGTCATATTTCCCGTAAGATTCCTATTTCTCTTTACAATAGAAACTGGGACAGAATTTTTGAGAGGGACTCAAAAATTCTCGAGAAAGAGATCTCTCCAACAAAATCAAAACTGAAGTTACTTTGAGATTTACAACTGGGACAGAATTTTTGAGAGGATCTCAAAAATTCCGTGATTTGCTCATCAACGGTTAAAGATAAGCCAAGACAATTAACTGGGACAGAAATTTTGAGAATGGCCTCAAAATTTCCATAGGGTTCATCGGCAGTTGGGAAGAACTTTGAATACTTCCCAACAAGTAATCAGATCGATCCCAAAACAATAACTCCAAATGACGTTCACTAAGCTTTAGGTGACATGACACTTGGCAGTGACCTTTTCCAAATTCTACCTTTTGAAAATCTATTTTTTCCTAAAACTTTTCCTCCATGTTTTAATTATTTTTGCATAAAAATGTTTTATCTTATCTATCAACCAGAGATAGCTAGACAAGGAGTAGACAACCGAGGAGATCGACACAGATCAGTTCATTTTTAAACTAACGATTTTTCTATGGATGCAGGTCTATAGGTTGCCTCAAAATCATCATATTCTCCCATTCAATGAATGTGGAGAAGTCAAAGGGGTGAAAAGCTCCTCAAAATTGACAATTTTTCTGTGGATGCAGGAGTATTTTACGCTCCTTATACCAGAGCGTTAGAAATATGAGTAGCATTACTTTATTCAAATTCTCAGCAAGGCAAGGTTCATAATGAACATGCAATTATGTTCGGAGATGGAACAAATGAAAACCTTGAAGAGAGAAATATTATTACTTTCCAACAACTAAAGATACCAAGAAGATAATCATCTACATTATATTATCAAATATGATAATATTCTTACCCTAAAAGTTATTTATATTGTATTGTCGAATGAGACGATACCACTACCCAGAGAGTCATTTATATCGTATTGTCAAATAAGATGATACCACTACTCCGAGGGTCATTTTTATTTATATTGTCGATTGAGACGATGTTACTACCTGGAGAGTCATTTATATCGTATTGTCAAATTAGATGATACCACTACTCCGAGGGTCATTTTTATTTATATTATCGATTGAGACGATACCGCCGTCCAAGAGATACCCAAAAGATCACCTATGTTGCTTGGTGAAGCATCATTTTCATTCGATATCAGGGAGACAGCATCAAAGATCCATGCATAGCAAGAGGAAGCCATGCACAGCAGAGAGATAAATCATGCATCGCAGAGAAGTCATTCATAGAAAGAAAAAAAAGCCATTCATAGAAAGAAAAAAAGTCATTCATAGAGAGAGAAAGAAGTCATGCATCGCGGGAAAAAGATTCATGCATCGTGAGAAAAGAGATTCATGCATTGCAAGAAAGAGAAACCATGCATTGCAAGAGGGAAAAGGTCATGCATCACGGGAAGAAGAAATCATGCACAACAACAGAATGATTCATGCATCGCGGAAGAGAAGTCATGCATCGCGGGAAAGAGATTCATGCATAGCAAGAATAAGAAACCATGCATAGAAAGAGAAAAAGTCATGCATTATAAGAAAAAGGGTCATGCATCGCAAGAGAGAAGTCATGCATAACAAGAGAAAGAAGTCATGCATCGCGGAAAGGTTATGCATCGCGGAGAATTCATGCATTGGAAGAGAACGATTTATGCATCTCAGAAATGAAGTCATGCATCGCGGGAAGAGATTTATACATAGCAAGAAGAAGAAACCATGCATTGCAAGAGAAAGAAGTCATGCATAGCAAGAGAAAGAAGTCATGCATCGCGAAAGAGATTCATACATCGCGGGAGAAAGATTTACCCATCACAAGAAGATCAACATTGACTGCATTATTTTCTTTGCAAAAACGACATCAAGAGAATTATTAACTTATTACATCAGCCTATTTTATTGCTTTGACATTAAAATAAGAGTACATTAAAGATTATATGGCAAATATAAGACACAAGATTTATTTGCTTTACGTCAAACCCGATGGAGTTTACGTCAAATTTTCAAGGAGAACAATTATGTGTCAACATGGTAAAAGACACTGTCTCACATTTGAATTGCATTTTTATGCTAATGAGTTTATCTCAGTCTTTGCCGAGAGCATCCGAAAGGATGAATTCTCCAAAACAAACCACAGGTGCGGACGACATCAAAAAGGATGCAGCACAACATGGAAGTTTTTCTTAGCAGCGAACTAGGACATAGTCCAAAGTGGAGTGCCAAACTCTTAGGACGCGAGCAAATGAGCGACTTCCACCACAATCAAACCACACCCCTATCAGAAGGCATGTGGGTTTTCTTTAGGTTTCTTGGTTTTAGTTTCGCATCCGGAAATTCTTGGTCTCTACCGGAATCAGCTTTCCAATCTGAGTGATAATGCACCAAGAGCTTTGGAAATTATGTTCGCGTAAGTTCTTAATTATGGGTGTGAAGCGCGCCACATTCATGGCTAAGAGGTTGCAAGCCTCTTTTCATACTCGACTTACTTGTCACTCCTCCAGAACCAAAGGGTATCTTGCGTAATAGATTTCCTTTTCAACCGATTGAGTCGAACTACAAACAGCCTGATTCCCTGAGTTGAGGGATATGTAGGCGGAATCAATATTGAAAACTCGGTTGTCTTCCAATATTCTCTCTTAAATCTTATTCCCGAGCATTCTGACTTATTCATAATTCGATGTCGGGATGACTTTTGAATTCTTTCAAAATTGTGCAAAAAATCAAGCATATCGAACTACAAGCGGCCTGAAGTCTCATATAGCCTGAGATATGTAGGAAACCCACTTCTGGGGTTTGGCCATAATTCCTAAAGACCGTACCAAAAAGTCCTCTTTCAGAAAGATGAAGATGTGGTCGGTCAAAATTGGATT
>NW_006239378.1:426363-436857 GCF_000226075.1 Solanum tuberosum | reverse complement strand
GAAAAAAAATATAATAGAATAATTTGCGAGTTATTTCAAATAGTTTGTCACTTGTTATAATTTTTAAATAATAATATGTCTTTTATATAATTATGTATATAATTAGTGTATTTTATAAATATTGGAAAATCGTCTCAAAAAGATTTTGTTTAATTAGATATTTGGTTAGTTTGTTTAGTTATCTAATAGTTTACAATTTTGAGTTAATTAGTTAGTTTATAATTAAGTTAATTATTATATAATTATGTGTCTAATTAGTATATTTTACGAATGTTCGAAAATTGTCTCGAAAGGATTGTAGCTTTATTTAAATATTTGGTTACTTAGTCGTCTATATTGTTAAAGTAATTAGTTTATAATTAAGTTAATTATTTTATTTCGTTAAGATTAAGAAGCTCATTAATTAAGTAATATTAATTCGTCTTGTTTAAGTCTTGACCAAATTAATCGATTAAATTCGATTTAGTTACCTTTGAAATTTATTTGGGCTATTGTTTGATTACAATTTATTTTATTTTTTTTCAACCCCTTTTAAAGGCCAAGTTGTGCCATTATTTTCCCAATTTCCAACGGCTCCTATGATTCCCTCTATTCCCAGACCCAACAACAATTTGTTTTAGCCCATTTCCAATTCTTTAGATCAAGACCAAAAGACCCAAACCCACTAGCAACCAGTAGCCCACCAGACTTCAACAATACTCCAGCAAAATAACCCCGATCCGGCCCAGTTATGTCCAAAATGTCCAGAAGACTCCAACATCAAAGCAGTAGCAGCCCCAACGTTAAAAAAAAAATACAGCAGCGAACGGTTGCATGTTCCAGCGCTTTTCCAGCCGAAGAATCGTCCTTGCAGCTTGAGATCGAGCCACGTAGCTCCTCGAGGACGATGGAGCCGATCTGAGGCGTCGATTCACCCTTTCCTCTTCCCGGGAAAAGGTTGTCTTCCTTAAAATGGTGAAAGATCTTTTGGAGTTTGAATTTTGAATGGGCCTCCCTCCTATCCGAAATCTATCCGTTTCCCCCAAAAATTGGAACCCTATTTTCCTTCTATAAGTAGTTTCTTATTTCTTATTGTAAAAAAAAATAAAAAATTCTTTGAGTTGGATTTCACTTTAGCAGAAACAATTCAAAGAAAGGGCTTGAACATTAGTATTAAAAAGCTAGAAATACATTTTGGAGGTCGAGGATACAATAAGTTTTTTTTTTTGGTGTTTGGGTTAAGTTGTCGGCTCAAATTCCTTACCCGCTATTCGCGTTCGAGTTCTCGTGGTAGGAAGGTCAGCTCTTCGCTCGTCTTGTTCCCATTCGCTGCACACAAAAAGGTAAACTCCGTTGTCAATTCCAACTCTTTAGTCAATGTACTGTTTTAATGATGTTGAGGTTGTTTACTGATTTATCTTTCCCCTTCCTTTCTCGACTGACTTTGTTTTACTCGATTCTTGGCTTATGTCGTAGCCTAGTGATTGAGTTAGAGTCGGCTCCTTGTTCGTTTGAGATATAAAATGTGCTCTTGTAAGTGTTGTTATTTGTATGAGTCTTCGAATTTCTTTTTCGAGTTAGCTATCATGTTAAAGGGTTCATTTCGTTCAAATGAAATCCCTAATATATCTGTGATGCTGATGTTTGTTTCATGTTCGATTTCACTGTCTCTTAGTGTTCATTTTAAGACTATTTAACTATCACTATCTCGTATTCACTTACTAATTTATCATTGAATATTCTTATATATTTTTTTGTATTCTGGCCTATTAGCATATAAAGTTCCCTTTTCTCTACTACTGTGAATGCTATTTCCCTTTCAAAAAAAAAAAATGAAGTTGGAGTCTTAGAGCTAGCTAATATGTAGCTCGTGTATTGTATATCTGTTTCTCGATTAGCGTTCATGTGTGTGTTTGTGACTTAAGTATGAGTTTATTCCTAAAAATTGCCTTTGTTTAGGTGCTCGATGTACTAAATTTGTTAATGTTGAAGTGTGCCATTTTCTTTAAAGAGGTAGTATGTGAGATTTGCCTATCATGATTTACTTTTAGCTTATTCCATCGGTCTCTCTAGCTTATACATATGTTAGTAACGCCTATAGGTTTAATTTCCTGTTGGCTCACATTTACTTAATTTCCACAAAAGATATTGCTTATTATGGAATTTAGTAATTAAGTGAGGTTTGCTTTTGATCGTCATAACGCCATTTGCTAGCAGCCATGTTAATTCATTAAGTTTAAATGACATCATGTTCTTTGGCCTTCTTATATATTTATTTTCATTTTTTAACTTTCTGTTTGGCCTTATATAATTTCTCTTAATTACATGATAGTATATATCTATATATCTCATTTCTTTCCCTACATAATGTAGCATATTCTTTTCTCTGTCCATTTTGGTTGAGTCGTATGCTAATTTTATCTCCTTTATGCATGTGAAATCTACCCGAGTCCTCATGGACTCTGTCCTCGCATTTTCTTGTTGGGCCACGGAGGCCCAATCCTTTTTCGAGTCATCCGGCCTATAAAAATCGACGAACAAGTCTCGAAGGTGGAAAAATGCGAAAGCGGAGAAGAATTGAAAAGATTGGGCCAAAGGCCCACTCTTTATATAAAAAGGATTGTATTTTGTTTTTATTGGGCCTAATCCCATTTAGTCATTATGTTTATTATGTTGTAAGAGTTTAGGACAGGTGAAAAATTGGGCCTAAGGCCCAAAGAAAGATATTTGTTTACGTTAGTTTAGGACAGGTGCAGGTGACTCAAATGGGTCTAAGGCCCGAAACGAAATGGGCCCAAGTATTGGTCCAGGCGGACAGAAAACCAAACTTGGGCCCGAGTTTCTTTCCCTCTTTATTTTATTGTGTTTGCGTGCTTGATAATATTTGTTGCTAATCTTAAAGTTGAAAAATTCAAATCCCCGAAAAACGCTCATTTTGATTTAACAATTTAACTAAATCAGTCATCTCTTAACAAGTTTTAAAGAAATAATTTTATAAGATAGCTCACTTAGATATATTTAAGTACTTCCCTTTCCCCTCTTTTTAAATAGTTCTAACTGTAGAATAATTCAATTTTGCAATTTAAGTTAAGTTAAAATTATTTTTTAGCCAAATAATTAATTGTCGGATAACCACATTAGTGGACATTCTAGGTGCTTTTAAAACCTTCCTAGAATGTTAATAAGAACCTCGAACCCTTTTTAAGTTTTCACTAGATTTCTGTTTTAGTCTTTTGAAAACAACAGTTTTCTTGATTTTTCTTAAAAATTAAGTGGCGACTCTTAAACCAGTCATGTAGCTACGAATTGTAATTATCAAACTATAGCTATGGAGAGTAATTATGATATTTTTAAGTGGCTATATGCGAAAGTTCCTCATTGTAAAATCTTTAAAAAAATAATTAAAATTTATGATTGTCACGTCATTAAACAGTTATCAAAAATTATATTTTAAAAAATAATGACCAGGAAAGTCAATTCAATAAAGTTGAATAACTTTTAAAAGACATAACAAAGTTAAATAATTGAATGCGATGATCAATTATCTAAAATTGAGTGAAAATCCAAGTTTTTTACCCTCCAATATATACTTCCATATTATAATCAATTTGGATAACTAAATCTATGTTGATCTGCTTCAAGAAGTTGCACTAAAATGTCTTATGTCACATGTAGAATAAGTCTTTTCTGGGGGAGCTTGAAAAAGAAAATTAGATCTTTCTAGAATTTCATTTTAACCTCTCATACATCATACATGATTATAATTTTACCTTATATAAAGTAAAATTTACAAAAAATGTCATTTTTCATTTATGCTATGACTCTTCTATATAATTGAAAAATGAAATATTATTCTTGCTTTACATAGACATATAAGACTTAGCTTCCCTATCCAAAATTTAATTTTCTCATGGAATTTGTCATATTCGATCAGCAATCAGATTGAAACCCCAAGAGAAAACTAGAATTTGACAATTCAAATTAATGTTTTGCTGGAATTAATTGATTGTACCTTATATATATATATATATATATGAAATTTAATTTCCTAACAACAAAATTATATATTGAGACTAGGAGTTTGTTACAAAAGACTTACATATTGGAGGGATACAAACGAGTGCATCTATGTGGAGAAAGATCGATAAAGGATCTCAAGATAAAGGTGTTTTCGGGTATAAAAACAAGCTTTGAAAGATGAATTTCAAAAATTACTTACTTAGCATAGGTTAGATGTTCAGCTCGAGTCGTGGTAAGTATTTTGAATTGGAGTTTAAACTTTATACGTTAAATGTTCAAACCTCAACTGAAAATACTTGCCACGACTCATGCTAAATCATTTAACATATCCCAAGCAAATAGTCTTTGGTATTCACCTTTGAGAGCTTGTTTTCGTACCAAAAAACACATTTATCTTAAGATCGTTTATCGATCTTTCTCCTCATAGATGCATTCGTTTGAATCCTTCCAACTTGCCTTATGAATTATCTAGATCATCATCAAATTGATAATATTCTTCTAGTAATGGCTTGATAGATTTTGGTTGCCTCCATTGCGATACATCACATAAGTAGTTGTAATAACACCTGCATCTAAAATGTAGATTTGTTCGAATAATTAGAAAACTTTTTGGTTTATATATAAGAAGTGAAAATTTGTTTCTAAAATTTCTCCCCAGGCCACATTGTTCATATGTGCTATGGAATTTACCATATTCTAATTGGAATAGAAAGCCAAAAAGAGTTGGGATAAAAGAAGTAGTAGTAACTTGGACTTCCTATTTATACTTTAATAGGGAATTGATTATTACATAGATGCTTTTGTCAATTACTGAAATGAAAATCTAAGTTTAATTTGATATTGGATTGTTTGGTAAGCGGAATAAGGTCTGATATCTCAGAATTAAGATAAATTTATATTGTTAATTAAACACTATATAAATCTAATCTCAAACTCAATTCTAAATATGATCAAATCTTATCTCACCCAATTTTGAATTATAGTGGAATAACATTTTCTTTTTAGTAGTGTTACTTAACGATAAGGATAATATTGGAAGAAAATAATAAACTTCTACTGTTTGACTAAAGAGAACAAATAAAAAAATATATTTTTAATATAAAAAAACAAATAAAATGAAACGAAAAGCATATAAAATATAAAAAAATTATAGATTGTAGACAACGTGATTTCGATTAAAACAAACACATACGACTTCTCTTTTTTCCATAATAAACACACAAAAAGATCACCAACATTAGTAAATAAAAACAAGAATGAACATATCCAGATAAAGATGGATTTTTGGTTAATAAGAATTAATACCTCAAAGCTCAAAAGAGACCTCCTTTTAGCCTTAGGAAGGCTTGGTGTTCCTCTCGTATTTTTCACTTCTTGTTTTCAGAAAATAATGGTGCTTATAATGCACTATATGTGGGACCCGGTGCCCATCCTCCTCTCCTATCTTCATCCGCTTTATTAGTAATAATTTATTAGGGACAAGTAATTGAAAATAGTACACTTAAATTCGTCATGAATTATTATTTTCATCCTTAAATTATTGATAATCTTAAAAACATTATTTTACTTGATTAACTGAGCTTAAATACACCCTCGATCTTGCAACATAAGAAAAATACACTCCTAAATTATCGCCAAGTTTAGGGTGTTTTCAACACTTCTCTCGGCTTTTTATTAAGATCTTCATACTCCTACAAGAGATTGAGACTACTTGCTATGCTATGTCATGTGACAGATCGGAAATGTATCTAAGTTTAGTTAGTCAAGTAGAAAGATACTTTAAGGCTGTCAATAGTTCGAAGACGAAATTAATAATCTGCGTCAAGTTCAAGAGTGTTTTCAATACTTCTCTCAAATTTATTACTATCTCTATCTCAATTTCTATGACTCATTTTTTTTATCGAATAACAATTTAATTTTAAAGTATTCATTTTATTTTTAATGAAATTATTTATAGTCATATAAATATTTGTGACTTACTTTAAATCACAAGTTTAAAAAAAAAAAAATTCTTATTTGTATCAAATCAAACTATAACGCCACTAAATTCTTAAGAATCATAACATAATATTATAGTCAGAATTCCTCTTAAATTTTAAAAAATAAGTAAACTCCTTCATTCACATACTTAATCTAGAACATTACCATTTGGGACTAGAAAAAGTTGGTCGCAATTGTCATATTCTAACTGATAATAAAAATAATAGCTTCGTTGTTCCATTTCTTTCGTGATTGCTTACGTAAAGGCTTAGATCAGATCTTAACAAACAAACATGATTAAAGTTACTAGAAACAAAGGCTTGTCGAATGAGGTACTATCCACGTGCTATAGATTTTTCATATCATAAAAATGACAAAGTGTAAATGAAGACTATAAATTAGGGGCGGCTTAAGTCTTTATGACTTAAAATTTAAATTTTAATAAGGGAAAAGGCTCAAATATGCCATCGAATTTTTAGAAAAGGCTCATTTATGTCATCCGTTAAAAGTTTGGCTCATCTATGCCATTACTGTTTAAGAAAAGGCTCATTCATGCCATTATTTTTAACTGTGGTTTTGCAAAACCATTTTTGACACGTGGCCAATTATAATTCGGCCACGCCATTATTATTTTTTATAAAAAAATTCAAAATTCTGAACAAAAATTGAATTAAAATAACCCATCTAAGTAAAGACCAACCCAAATTTTAAAAATTTGGATGGGTTATTTTAATTCAATTTTTGTTCAGAATTTTGAATTTTTTTATAAAAAATAATAATGGCGTGGCCGAATTATAATTGGCCACGTGTCAAAAATGGTTTTAAAAAACCACTGTTAAAAAATAGTGGCATGAATGAGCCTTTTCTTAAACGGTAATGGCATAGATGAGCCAAACTTTTAACGAATGATATAAATGAGCCTTTTCTAAAAGTTTGATGGCATATTTGAGCCTTTTCCCTTTTAATAATATGCCTTGAACTTTTAAAAAAAAATATTACTAGAAAATAAAAATTTAGGGATGAATAAAATTTTATATTTAAATAAAACAAAATTATGTTAATTTTATTTAGCATGATAGCGATAAATTATAATAAAATTCAGTTAGCTATCTCTAGAAATTGCTCACAAATTTTGTAGCCAATTTTATATTTTCTAGTAATGTAATATATCAGTATTTGAAGTTCTTTTTAAGATGTAATGTTATTAATCCGATTTATATTTTCTAGTTGACGTATTAAAATTTAAACAAATAATTTAAAAACTATCAATATAGCCAAATAACAAATACTATAATACTTAAAAATTAAAATAATATTATCTAATTCAAGAAGTTTGAAGACTTGATTTCAAAATATTTTTTTGGCTACTTCAAAGTACTCTTTATCAAAATCTGAAATATGAATTATGTACTTTTCAACTATATTTTCTTCTAGAACAGTATGCTTATAAGTTTCAAAGCTTTGAATTGTTCAATATGAAAACTCTTGTGGAAAAAACTATGAATTCTTGTGGAAAAATCAACTTTTTATGAATTCTGCTTCTAGATCTATTTCTCTTTGGGCTCTTTTCTGATTTTTTCTTCTAAATTTTTGCTTGAATTAGAGATATATATCAAGTTCAAAGTAAATGATTGAAATTTAATTAATCAAAGTAAAATTATAATCACGGTTAGAATAATTAATTACTTTCATATAGTTATTTCTAAAATATTTTTTCAACCCCACAATTCTAGATATATATTATATCTTAGCCTTATATTATTTCTAAATATATTTAAAAAGATTCCTTCTTACCCTGAGTAAATCATTGTCATGCATAGTGATGGCAAATGCGCGGGTTGGGTCAAATTTGGGCGGGTTAAAAATGGGTCAACATAAAATGGGTAATAATTCAACCCATCCATATTTGATATGGATAAAAATTGATTGGGTAATAAATGGATTGGGTAAAATACTAGTTTATCCATATTTACCCATATTTTCATGAATAAATAGTACTTACTTAAGAAATCAATATGGAGAAAATATTTTAGTCTTCATTTTAGACGAAAAATGTTGAAAATGCTTCATTTAGTTTTATTGTATCATAAAAAAAAATCCTATAACTTTTCAATATAAAATAAATTTATGTAATAACAAGATGAAAATATTTTAGTTTCAAAGTAAATGAATATTTACATTTTAGGACTAAAACATGCTTAATGCACTTTAAGCAATGTCAATACTAATACATGATTTGCTTATTTTACACTATCATTTATTATCCAATATAAAATTAAACAAATAAAAAAATATAATTATAATTAACAAAGAAATGTACGTTTAAAATATACATTTTTGGAGGGTCAAAGACTTCACCTTTTCAATTATAGAGAAGAATAATTAGTTCTTTAGAATAACATAAAAAGGAAAAGAAGTTACACTATTTTTAGTGATATCATGAATTTTGAGTGAATAAAAGTTAGAAGCTTAACCCATTAGACTAATCTATATTTTACCCATATTTTATCCATATTTTTATGGGTTAAATATGGGTATCAACCCATATTTTACCCATGTAAAAAATCACTCATCCAACCCATTAAAATATGAACGGATTGGATGAATTACCAAAATATGAGCTCTTTTTGCTGGCACTACTCATGCATCGATTTTTTTTCCGATCACATTATCATTCAAAGATAGTAAAATGAGAAGTAAACTTCAACCAATGATAATAAAAATTTTAAGAAAATTTAAAAATAATATTTGTCAGAAATAAAATTAAAAAGTGTTGCATGATATATTTTAAATTTTACAAGCAAAATAAAGGACCTATTATCGTATAGTCTATAGACATGGGCTCTTTTGAACACTCAAATTTTTAAAAAAATACTTTAACTTATATATTATTAATATATAATATAAAAAATAAAATAAAAGGAAGGAAGTGAAAATATTTCATGCACGGTAAAAATTTACTCTAGTAAAAAAAGAAAGTAATTAATTATTTTAATAATGATTAACTTATTTTAGTTAATTAAATTTCAATCATTAATTTTAAATTATGACATGTGTTCTTAATCAAAAGCAAGAATTTGGAGAAAATAAAAATAGAGAGGGATCGAATTTCCATATTTATAAAACATATCAAAAAGTTTTAACAAGTTTTCTACGATTTGTAGCAGATTTGAAAAAACGAGCATGTGTCCAGCTCTATTCCTTTGTGCACAGTTCGTTATCAATTTCAATATATTTTATATTTTACAGATTTTATACGTATTTTAATAGAATTTATACATACTTCCATCAATTTTTATATAATTATATGTACTATATCAGAAACACAATATACATACATCTTTTATACACAAAAATTCCATGCACTTTACTTCAAAAACCTAATACATAAAATCGATAGCAAGATTCGAAAAGTGATTATATACAATTTGAATAAAAGATTCGTATATTTGGTAAACAAAAAACTCATGTTGTGTTTGGTAATTATGAGTTTTAATATTTTATATATTGGTAAAAAACATTTATAAACACTTTTTATTTTATAGATTCTGTTTGAATTAATTTTTTACTTTTGATTTTTCACTTATTTTTATCATTTTAGTTTTAAATTAAATATTTATAAGCACTTTTTAAATTCGTCGGAATAACTAAAAATGCTTTAAAACTATTTTCACTTAAAAGTAATTAAAATAAGTTAAGTCAGACGGGCTCTTCTCCCTCTACTTGGTAATGTGTAGAAATTGAAGACTCATTACTTATTTGTAGTTGATTTGGTTTAGGTTTGTTTATTACTTTTTTTCGAAGAACACCAATTTCATTTAGGTTTTATTGAGCTTGATTTTTGAAGAATACAAAATGGGTCCATTAACTTTTGCAGGTTTAATTAGATTGAATATATTAAAAAAATATTATTAGAAGGTTGGATATGAAATTTGAAATCATATAAAGTTGAATTGGACCACTTTGGATCATTTTAAAACAAAAATATGCTAATAATTTTTTTTGTGGGAGTCCTGATATGTTGGACTTGGACTTTATTCGGATCCTATTTATATTAGTCTAATACAGCCCAATTGTATGAGATTCGGCCCAACTGTAACAGCTTAGTGTATTCAAATATACTTTTAAAAATAGGGCAAACCACATAAATCCCACTAGTTTAGGTTTTAATTATTAAGATTCTCAATAGTTTCAAATATTACTTCCTATACCATATTTTATGCTTAGGATACATGAGTCTGAATCCATGAGATACATGCAGTATCTGTCGAATTTTAAAATTGAGATACAAAATTTATTTATTTATTTAAATTAATTGGTTGGAACTGATTTCCTTAATTAGAGGAGTAATTGAGGATTTTCAAAATACACAGATAATTAATTTCATTTTATTATTCTTTGAAATAGTAAATTCATTAATATTATTAATATAAGATAAAAACATGTATATCTTGGTAATGCAATTTGATTAATTTCAAATTATTACTCTTAAAATAATAAATTCATTAATTTGAT
>NW_006239378.1:401973-426131 GCF_000226075.1 Solanum tuberosum | reverse complement strand
CATATGTTATATCCAAAAACATGTATCTCGAATACATAATAAGCATATACATTTAATTATGTGTATCTAAATATGAAATGTAGTTGAATCACATGAATTTAGGAACAAATCACGACTGTAGAGTATATGTCGTATCATTAATATCATTGTGTTGTTAAAAATCATGTATCCAAAATTTAATGGTGGATACATATACATGGCCAGACACTCCATTACTAAAAATACAACTCAGATCTTAATTAAGATTACTACTTATTGGATACACATGTTTCAAGGGCTATATCAAAGTAATATTGGTACTACCAAATCCATGTCACGGTAACCAAAGAAAGTCTTAGAAGAACACCAGCAAACAAAAACTCTCTACAATACTCCCTTTGATCCTTTTTGCGTTGTGGCATAACATAATCAAAACTAAGATCCATTTCTTCCGGAGACAAACAATCAAGACCCACTCTGAATTAAAGTTTTCTCTGTAGCAGTTACTTTGATTTGATCTAGTTATAAATGAACAATACATAATAATATTTGGGTTCAAGAGAATTTGTCGGCCATGGTGATGATATCTTGAAAAGAAGAGAGTAGATTAGCTATTGTTGGAATGAAATTGTACGATGAAATTCCTGAATCATAAAGGAGGAGACATATTTGAGTGATAAATATGGGAGAGGAGAATTAAGAGATAGTGGTTGATTTGGAGTGAAAGAGTTAATTAAGCAGATAATTAATCAATCCTAGTTTTAAGGTATGTGGGTATCTAATAATCTAATTGTATCTTCAAATAATATATTAATATATGGTATAAATTATTAAAAGTGGTAATATATGTAATTGTTTGAAAGTAAAGATAATATTAGTATATATAGTAGTGATGTATGTCTAATAAGGTAGTTTATCCTTAAAAATATTACATATCTTCCCATTAATTAAGAGTTTTCTACCATATATTGAAAAAGATACACTTAGATATATGTATTTTTTTGCTTTCCAGATATATGCGAATCACACTAGATACATGTATATGTATGTATTTGGTGTGATTCGCATGTATATGAGATACCAGATACATAGGAGAGTGACTACAGAGATGGGAGAAAGGTGAATGAGATTTTTTATGTATCTCAGATACATGTGAAATTCATTTGGATACAATGTATCTAGAACAAATCTGACCTCGTGTATCTTGAGATACATGTATTCGGACGTATCTGAACATATCTGGACGCACCAAGATCTGGTAAGATAAGTAATACTGCAAACTAGAGTGTATCTAAGTAATTAACTCCTAAACTAGTGAGATTTATGTAGGTTTCCCTTCAATATATCACTAGATATTTTGTCAAGAACAATTAATCAGATAAGAATTTTTTCGTATCCATACGACTTGCATGCGGCCAAGTTTTAACTCTCAACCTTCATATTTTAATCAAACAAGCTATTTTTGCGAGAAAATGACCAAAATTGTCCCTTATATTTGCCTTAAGACTCAAAATGATCCTCATCCTTTTATGGAGCACTAATAGTCCTCCTCCTTTATAAAATGGTGCAGTTTTAATCTTCCAAACATTTTCCGTCAAGTTACACGTTTAGCTCCATTTGTCCATTCATTAAGATGGTAAAGATTAATCATTGAGGTCACCAAATGAATAAATTTTAAGTAGTAGGAATCCTACCGTAGGATTCATGGTATTCACAATTAATATTCACCTCATATATTAGTTTGATTTATTAATTAATAAAAATACTAAATCATTATAGAAAAAATAGGATATGGGTTATTTATGTTTTTTTTTTCTTTTTTTCTTTCTTTTTTTACCCTCCCCTAGGAGCTCCCACCCCTTTTGCTCCCTTGATGACTCGAACTCGCAACCTTCGGGTTATTTATGTATTGATTGTTAATTAACTGTTATTTTTTTAAATTAAAATAAACATCGAAACATAATTAAGTTAAGTGACAATTCAACAGTATGCAACATCCAAAATATTATATATTATAAAGTTAAATATATCATCAATATCTAAATTAAATATGCATATCCAGAAGTACAAATGAAAAGATTACGAAAAACCTAATAATATATATTATTAATATGTAACTATTGATCTAATCAAGCAAAACTTGTAAGTTATCCAGAATTTCAGAAAAAATACGTCTAAAATAACACCTTTCTATTACCGAATAGGCATAAAATTGTAATTTAATAATCAAATTATCCGTTACTCGTCAAGAAAAATCATAAATATATCATTATAAAATTAATAATTCACAAAAATAATTATAATCTAAACCATTACTGAATTGTAAATCCTTTTAGGCCGTGGATCTTTCGAAAAAATATTTTTATCTAAAAAGGTAGAGGTAAGAAAAAAAATGATCTTTCGATAATAATATTTTTATCTGAGAAGATAGAGGTAAGATGTGTGCACACTCTACCCTTTCATTATTCCTTTCGAAAGCTATTATTTTTACGGAATCATAAATTTAATAAACCATTATCAATAAGTCAATAATATTTTGTCAGTTTGAGTTATTACTTTTGATTGTGTTTAATTTTAAATAACACTACCAAAAGATTGGAGACAACACCAATATAATTACTATATAAATAAATCTGCTCACCATAATAATATAGAGATAATGAATAATGAATAAATCTGCTCACAATATAATCACTTCTTCCTCTAGAAATGAGAAATTTGGTCATATCAATTTAATGCAGTCACTCATATGAGCGACTTCCGTTAGTGATAGATGGAAATTTTTTGACAGATTAAAACTGCACTATTTTTACAAAGAAGAAGGATTATTAGTGCTCCATATGAAAATAAAAGGATCATTTTAAGTCTTAAGACAAAGATAAGGGACAATTTTGATCCTTTTCTCTATTACTACTAAACTTAAATAACATTGACATATTTGTGCATATCTCCTTTCCAATAGATATATATTTGGTAAACATTAGCTTTGTCAATTTTTTTGTTAACATAATAAAAATATCATTGTGCATTCGTGATGTTTATACAAAAGAATTAATTAGGTGTAAGAGTTTCTTCTTTTGGTATTTTCACCTGGTGTTCGGATCTAGTTCGCGGTTAATGAGAACTCTTATCTTTTTCTTAATATACTTTTATAGTTTTATTATTTAGCCAGCGTTAGAATATTGTATTCAACAATTAGTGGCCCAAAACTTATAGACCCAAATCACTCAAAAATATAAGGTTTTGTGTAAACTAATTTAAGAAATAAAATAAAATAAAATTTCACGCGACTTGCATTAATTGCATGAGACACAAAAAATTATAAATTTTTTCATGATGACCAGTTTGATTATTCTAGTTCACCCTCGACCACTCGTAAATAATTTCAATATCATCAATGTAACGATTTGTTATCTCATTTTGAACATGGTAGAACTCTTGCTTTTATAAAAGACGTTTCCTGTCAGTGGCGGAGCCACCATACTAGGGGTTCCCTTCGACAGAAAATTTTATTATTTATACATGGTTAAAATAATTTTTTTGATATATATAGTAGATGTTGAACCTCCTTCGGCAACTTCGTGTTTTTTTTTTTTAGATGTTGAACCCCTTTATTGAAAATCCTGGCTCCGCATTGTTTCCTGTAAATTTCAAATGAAAAATTTGAACTATCTGCTTAACGTAACTACGATTATATAATTGATGAGTATTCTTTTAAATAATTAATTTAATTGAATATTTAATGAGTCAATTCACTTGAACCATAAATAAAAAAATAAAATAGTAAAATTTAGCACTTTTAATTTATAATTATTTTTCAAAAAAAGAAAGAAGAAATAATAGACAACAATATTTAGTGCGGCGTCAAACGATGGCGAACATGTACGAAGCAATTCCTATTAAATAGAATGCATTATAAATGTTGGGAAATTGTTGACATTATTAGTGTGGGGTTGACCAGCAAGAAATTGGATTGAAAAATTGTTGCTGTTAACATGGGTTTTCTATAATTATTGTGAAACTTTTTGGGGAAAATTGTATGAAATAGCAAAGTATTAATTTAAATTAAATGTTGTAGCCATAGTTTAATTTATTTGTAATTCGCAGCAAATATCCTATTTTTTTGCCATCTAGTTCGGTATACATTTAGCCATTTTCGGTATACAATTACCCATTCGGTATACAAATGTATAAAATGCGTTTGTGTTTGTATAAAGTGAGAGAAAAATGTATATACAAATACAAATATATTTATTTTTGTTCTATACACTTTTAATTATACAAATTCTCTTTTGTCTTTCTCTCTTTCTCGCTTTATACAAATACATATTATATAAATTACAATGTATAATTTGTGTTGTATAAAGCGAGAGAGAGATTTGCATATAGATTTTAACATATAGACTTACAAAGAACACGTACATATACAAATTACAGCTATATGTACATATACAATGGACATGCAAGCCTAACAAAAAACACGTATACATATATAAATAATATCTACTATACAAATGCAATTATCATAATTAAATACGAACATGACTGTATACATATGCACATATAGAAAAAACTGAAACGTTTTATATACAAATTATCCAATTGTATAAATAAATTTATACAAAACTGAACAATTTGTATATAAATTGGATGAATCTAGCGAATTATACAAGTCAAAAGCTTCAGTGCAAACATAAAATTTGCTATGAAGCGCAATTATGCAAATTATAGCTATAACATACAAATATGATTTTTATATTTGCTAAACCTAAAATAGAAAAAACTGAAACGTTTTATATACAAATTATCCAATTGTATAAATAAATTTATACAAAACTGAACAATTTGTATATAAATTGGATGAATCTAGCGAATTATACAAGTCAAAAGCTTCAGTGCAAACATAAAATTTGCTATGAAGCGCAATTATGCAAACTATAGTTATAACATATAAATATGATTTTTATGTTTGCTATATATGTGAAAGTTTCTAAAAAATGGTCAACTATTAGGTAATTATTACAATAATTATAGGATAATTATGAGATAATAATTAGGACATGATGATAGGTAGGATTGAATTGTTGAGTTTCAGTTTTGTATATAATATTTCATAATTGCGGTTCTTGATATAGCTTAGTTTTGTATAAGTTTGTTCTTTGGTAGTTATAATTTTGTTGTACGATATTATATTATAATTCAAATATTGATATATTGGTATATATAATTAAATATTAGGTGTATTATCATATTATATGAATATCATTAGATTTATGATATTTGAGGAATTGAGACTTAACCTCAGATTTTAAATTTAGGAAATATAAGATTTGACCTATTAATTGAAATCAAGATTCATGCTTGATTATAAATTTAGACTCGTCTATGGACTCGTTTACTTACAAATAATGCATATTTGATAGATTAGGAACGTGCGAAAGCTTTACGAAAGGGAACGGTGAAATCTTGAGGATTGGTGTGTTCAACCTTTGAGGTATGTTAAGACTTTCAGACTTTGTTGATAGACGTTTTTTTCTAATTAAAGATTAAAAATGAAATAGATAATAGATAAGGACGAAAGATGGGGATCTTGTACCAATAGTGTGACGGACATTGGTATGAGTATAAGCGTTATCAAATGAAAAGTTTATTACTATAACATGATGAATTGTAATCCGAGAATGCCAAAGCATGTGGGCATTAACTGATGTATTATTCATGACTTGATTTCCTTTATGTGGTTGTGCTTATTATTGAACCCATATATTTGTGCTAATTGAGATTATTATATGTCATACCGACATTTGATTGGTTGAGATGCATCATCTCCTATTTTGTTGATATTATATTGTGCATATGTATTGAGATGAGATTGAGTATGAGCAAGGGTCTGACAAATGGAGATCCTCTGTGTTGAGATCGTTTTGTGATTATGAGTTAGGCATGTGGAGATCCTCTGTGTTGGAGATGATTTGATTTTATGATAGTGCGTTAAGGTCGTCTGCACAGGCACGTGGAAATGCACCATTGATCACAAACTCTCAAAGAATTTACGAGAAGTATTTGTATATACGATTAAGAGATCACATGGCATTTTGATGCATATCATCTCATGGTTTTGCATTACATCTCATCATATAGTTTATTCTTGTTTGATTGTGTGCTTCATTGAGGTTTGGGCATTACGTGACATTTGATTATCCCTTTTTGGTGAAAGTTGACTAATAAGTACAATGTAGACTTGTAATATTACAGAATGATTTCTTATATACTCCTGTCATTACTTCTTTGTTATCGGTCTATGAGACATACTGAGTACACGTTGTTTCATACTTATACTACACCTTTTGTACTCTTTTGTGGTGCAAATTTCATTTCGAATCCAAGCGCATCTCGTGGAACTTTTCGAGTCAGAGCTTAAGTATCTTTGAGTTGTGGTGAGCTGCTTGGCTATTCGTGGCCCATACCTTCCTCCATTTTTTTATTATTATTCAGACTAGATATTCTTACGTCTAGACTTATCATTTTAGTTTCAGATTTTCATCGCATTTTAGAAGCTCTTGTATTTATGACATCAATCAATTCTTAGGTCGATCCTTAATAGTTCACTGTTGGCGGAAGCCAATGTCCCGGGGTCTCGTATTTTTGCAATCCGCATTTCATACTTATAAAATACTTAATAAAACTATTGAATGAGTTTACTTATCGATTGGAAACACAAGTGTCATTAAGATTAAAATTTTCTAAGCGATCATATTAAAGATAAAACTAGAACTATTATTTTTTGTACTTGACTATATATTTCAAATATTTTCACTTTGTTTGAAATTTAGAGAGTTAAAATTGAGGATTGAGTTATATATAATTATACTTATTGCGGAAAATATTTAAATGTATTTAAATAGAATTTCAAAAATAAAAAAGAGTTAAAAATAATATAAAAGCAAATTTTCACTTTAAGCTAAATTTTAAAAAGTTCATGACAAATACTAATTTTTAAATAAATTTTTTTATAAATATAATTTTTACAACCAAGCCGGCTTTTAGTGGCGGGTTAAGAAAACGAAAGGGTACACAACTTTTCTAGAAGATTAATTACAATGTGAGAATGATGAAAGGGACTAGATATTTGACCAGGACGAAGTTAGTGATTCATATGTGATTGTTCGAATTCAGTAGATTTTATTCAAATAATAAATTAATTAAATATATATAAATATTAAATTTAAAATTTAATTATGATTATTTAAATTTATTATTATAAAATTTAAAGATATCAAAGTGAAAACGAATCGCACAATCAGACTATGAGGAACCTTTACGAACATAGATTAATCCTGATAGAAGTATATATATGAAAATCCTTACTATCCGGTCCGTCCGGGTCCGCCTTCCACATGGGTAATCCAATGGATCAATTCAGCGATCTTTCATAACTATGCCAGGGTAATCTATATATGACCTTAATCTGACTGTTCAAACTATCTTCATGATAGCAACATACACCAGTTATTATAGTAACTTAGTATGCTACAGCTCAACACAAACAGTTTAACCCATCATTTGGGTCTAATACATAAAAAGAAATAAATAAAATAAGAAAAGTACCTTAAGATGAACTCCCAGCAGATCAACCAAATTGCAAACTTTTATTCAATTACTTAGAAAATTTTACAAAAGACTTATTTAGAGTACAAGAGAGAGAGGGGGTTCTAAAACCTGCCTCTAACTACACACATTTCTTCTTCTTATATAGATATGAGAGGAACCTTTAAAAGTTAAAAATTACAAAAAGGTACTGATCCACACTTTTTCAATGGCCATTAATAAAACGATAAGGCCGACACACCCATATGACCTTGCATTATTTTACTAGCCGACATTACTTTTGGCTTCCACTAATATTACTTTATAAAAGTATTTTGGCCTTATTACATGTGGCCGACAACTCTATTAGAGTATTTCATTACGCTATCTGTGGGGTTTTCATTCTTTATTTTTCCCTTTGACAACGATGCTGGTGCTAGAAGATTCTTTTATCTGTTGTTGATATTTTTGTAAAAGAGTCTAATATCGATCTCTTCATCAGCATCTTGTCCCTCTCCAGCTATGCAATTATCATCATCATCATTTGTATGGCTGGCTGATGCCATGGAGATATCATCCTTGATTTCAATATCAAGATTTCTCATTAAATCTTTTTTCACTTCTTCCATATTCAAAGATATGGCTTCTGATTTCAAAATCAAACCTTTCTTCATTTGAAGTTTTCTTGTGATCTTCTTAAATGGACTCAGATCCTCTATCACCTGTGGTTCTGAAGTAGCAATATCATAATATGTGCTAATTTTTCCATTTATTGAATCAAGAATTTCTTGACCATGAACCTTTCCTTCCTGGTCCTTCTGTAATAGTTTACTCCAGAACTTGGTATAAAATGTCCTTTGTAAACATGGGAATCCATCGGAAGTGGTATTAACTTCCACCGACTATTTCATGATTCATGGAATAGAAAATTCAATAAAGAAATACATTATTGACATTCCTTCAAAGAATATATTATCATCTAGTAAATTTATAATTTTTGGGAGATATCTACCCATTCTGAATATAATTTTTTATATGACTCATGTAATATTTTCACTGAAGGACCATATAATGTCCACCATTTGCAGAACCAATTCGGAATATACTTCCAAATATATTACCGCATATCTTGATAAACCATGAATGCTTCTTATTAGCATTTTCATATAACATTGCTTTATTAAAGCCATCAATGTAATCCCAGTAGTTATATTTTACTGCGACGTTTTGTTCAGGAAATGGATTTAATCCATTTTCTTCAAAGGGCTGATACCCTATTCTTCAGGTGCTAAGATCTTTTTAATAATCATCTTAGAAAAGTTATAAAACTTTTTTGTGTTTGCTGGATAGAAGTGTTGAAATTCACATGACCTTGTGGCAGAGAGTATTATCTCATAATCCATTCTGTATTTATACACAGTAGTAATATAACATACTGTATCCTGATATCTGGACATTACATGCCATGGTTCATTTTTCCATCTTAGGTCACTGTTTTCAAGTAGAAGTATAACTTCTCTTTTGTCATTCAAATCAAATACTTCTATGTTTTCATCATCCAAGAGGATGGTGGATTATTATTCGATTCCTTCTTGGATTTCATAAAATCCATGAATTCTTTGTACATTGGATGGTTTATATCAACACCACTTGTTCCACTTGTTGAACTGCTGCTATTAGCTGCTATCAATTTCTTATTTCCATGTTGGACGAGGATATGGCCTCTTCTTCCTGAATTACTTCTTCCCCTTCCTCCTCTTTTCCTTGGAGAGGGACCTGATGGTCTTAAGCTCATCCTGTCAAAGAAAAACAATTTAGATTAATCTAAATATTCTCGAGTGAGAAAATCTGGAGGACTGTTATCTTCCCCTTTTTTATACTGTATTTCAAAATCAAAAGGAGCCAACAAAGCTTGTCATCTAGCAAACATCTGTTTAGAAACATCATGCTTACAGTCTTTGTTAAACATAAACTTAGCTGTTTGGCAATCAGTCTGAATTTTTGGTTATAAAGACCGCCTTGAAATTTAAGAACACATTTCACTATAGCCAGTATTTCTTTAGCTACAGTGGCATAATTCTTCTGGGCTGTGTTCCATTTGCCAAGATAAAATTGTACAATATAATGTCGTTTATTATCAGGACAATATTGTGTTACGATACCACCATATCCTATATTTGAAGCATCAGTTTCTACCATTTTTTCCCAATTTGGATTGGCCAAAGTGAGACAAGGAAGGTTTTTAACCTTCTCTTTAATCCTTTTAACTGCTTCCGTATGGTAATTTGACCAAGCCTTAGGATTATTTTTCAACCTGTCATAAAAAACAGTTGAGTCTTTTGCTAAATCCTTTATAAAAGGAGCAACATAATTAAGACTTCCAAGAAACCTCTGTAATTGTGTCTTGTTAGTAATAATATCAGGAAATTTAGAAGCAAATTCAATACTTCTATTGATAGGACTAATATTTCCTCTTTCAATATTATGACCAAGGAATCTGGCATTTGTTTTAAACAATGCTATCTTAGGTTGAGATCAAACTAAACCATTTTGAGTAATAATCTTTTTAAATAAATCAAGATGTTTAAAATGAGTTTCCACATTTTTGGAGAATACTAAGATATCATCTATATAAACAATTATAAAATTGCTATAAGGTATAAAAATATCATTCATTTTTTGGAATTCTGATGGAGCATTTTTTAAACCAAAAGGCATAACGTTCAATTCAAATTGTCCCATTGGCACATTGAAAGCAGTTTTGAACCTATCTGAATTTTCCAATAACATGATTTCAGATCAAACTTAGAGAATATATAGTAGCATCATAAACTCTATCCAATAAGTCTTTCTTATTAGTAATTGGATACATGATCCATCGTAAAGTTTTATTAAGCGGTTTGTAATTTATTACCAATCTTGGCGCTCCTCTTTCTTGCTCAGCAAGTTTATTAACATAGAACACCGTACAAGACCATGGTGACTTAGACTACCTTATAAGTCCTTTCTGAAGCAAGGAACTGATTTCCTTTTTGCACAACTCTAAATATTCTGAGTTCATTTGACATGGCCTAGCCTTAGTAGGAATATTAATCTCATCAAAGTTATCTTCATATGAAAGACTAACTACATGCTTCTTCCTGTTCCAGAAAGTATTAGGATGATCTCCACAAATATCAAGAGAGAATTGACTATTTAAAATATTATTTTTTTCCTGTAATTTAGGATTTTGTAAAATATGATCAACTTCTATACTATTGATTTCTTGTTTTATAAAACTAACTGGATTATTTTTTAAAATCAATTTTGCAGTCAGATCATTTATCATTCTAGTAAAAGGTTTTGTAACAAACTCAAGTATGAAAGGGTTGTTATTCCAAGTTCCAATAATTTTATTATTATCCCAATGAGTAAGAGGGAAAATATCATTTATAAAAGGGACACCCAAAATAATTTGGTTGGTGATATTTTTTACTAAAACAAAGCTTTGAGGAACACAACTCTTTCCTTTACAAATAAAAGTTTTTGGTAATTTAAATTCAATATTCATTTTGCTACCATTAGCAGAACGAAGACTATGAGTAGTTTTATGAAAATATCTTGAAGGTATAAGTCCTTCTTGAATACAGTTTAAATCAATAGCACTGTCAATAAGAGCTATAAATTCTCTTTTATAAATATAGTCTATAAGCAAAGTGATTTTTGTATAAAACTTCTGAGAAGTAAAAGCTTTAAGACTATGCAAAAAATCTGTTTTATTATTTTTCATAAAATCAAGACTATTGTTTTCTCCTCCAAGAGAAGATGACGAATCAGAGGCATTACCCAAATCCTGGAGACTTTGAATAGCATCAAGTCTTGCCTCAATAGCGACATTCTTTTCTTTAAGACGAACAATGTCTTCTTTGAGATTACTAATCTCATCCTTCAAATCACTAATAGTAGTAGGAGAACTTATAATCTTTCTCCTTTCTAGTAGAAGATTTTTAACCTCTGCCATGGTATATGAACCTTCTTTGGTTGGGATTTCCTTAGGAGTATGATCCTTAACTAGAGTATTATTACTGATTTTATCAATAAGCTGAGCTCTTATCTCTGGATCATTAATAATGCTTTGTAAAAGTTCTAGTACTTTGTCATTATCAATGACATTCAGACTTAATTCCTTAAATTGAGAATAGATCTTATAAAGATCATCCTCTTCTTCATCCTTTTCACACTGTAAACCTTGTTGACAAGGTGAACATTCATCCTCTGAAGTTATATAATCTTCTTGTTGAAGGGCCTTAAGATCTTCACTTGTTGAGGACTCATCACTGCTACTATCTTCTGATTCTGATCTTCCTAAATCAGAATTAAGAATAATCTTATAAAGAGAATTTTTTATGCTATCACTTACATCAAGGCTTTTAATCTTTTCCTTGACTTTGCAATCTTTTGCATAATGACCAAATCTTCCACATTTGTGGCAAGTATCCGACTTCTTATAATTATGGAGATACTTTTTCTTTCTCTTAGAAGCGTCTCATTTACCTTCTTCAGCTCTTCTAAGCTTCTTTTCTATTTTCTTTTTCTTTCATTTTTCATAATCCTTTTTGGAAGATTTATTTTTCTTAGGAGTATATTCCTTGTCCTTAGACTTTTGTTTAGGAATATCAAATGCGAATTGTTCACAAAATTCTCTTAATTATTGTTTTTCATTTAAGCGATGTCGCTTCATCTATTGGTTTAACTTTATCTCATTGCATAAGCAAAGTCCTTCCTGTACGCAGGCACTTATAAGTTTTCCATAGGTATAATCCTCATAATTATACTTGTATTGTTTCCTCTTAAAGACTTTCTTACTCTTTCAGCAAAAAGAGTAGGTAACCCATCTATAAATTTTGATTTCCAATGAGTGCTATTACACTCAGGTAACTCCATTACTCTACATAAGAAAACATCCTTGTAGTACCTAAATGATGTAAGGGTCTTACACCTAAGGTTTTGTAACAGAGTCCTAATAGTCTCACTATTATCTGACCATCTTTCGGAGAAGCGTTCTATAATATTCAGGACCAATGTATAAACTGCGTTCTGAGTATACTGTTCTCCTTCTTGTTGAACTGCTTGGAGAATCTTGTCCCTTTGATCTTGATTGAGATAGTTATCCCACCATCCTTTCAATTGACCTGTAAACCCTGCAGTGATCATATCAGCAATAGTCTTATCACTATTTTTATTAATCTTACAGATAGTGCTGTACATCAACATTTGACGAGCAGTTGTATAGATTTGCCTATCTGTATACCCGTCTATGTTCCATTCATAGATTTCCTTTCCATTATAACTATTAGTTATAATATGTTCATGTTCCTCCAACAAAGCATCTTGAGGAGTAGGTCTAGGGTAGTAATACATCCTTTGGACTGGTTTCCTAGCATAGTTTTCTGAGATCTTATTAATACCATCAAAAAATTCCTTCTTATGACTAGTTTCTCCTTCAGATAAGTCTCTAGCATTAATAGGCTGGAGACTACCACCTTTGAATTTCTTTGCCAAGAAATCCTCAAGATCTGAATAATCTTTAATCTTGAAATTATCAATAACTGGTGGGGGTTGTAGACTACTATGAGCCATCTTTTCCTTACCTTTCATCTTGGTAGGTAACAAAGAGATTAGTTTATCAACTTTATCATGCAAAGAAACAATATGTTCACCCAATATGCTCATATAAATGTTTGCATAGTTATTCTGCTTAATCATGGCATTGACATGACTAGTAGTAACTAAAGCAGTATCATTTTCAAACAATTTTGAAAAAGCATTAAAGTTAACAACCTTATCATTTCTATTAATATGAAAAGACTGTTGCGGAGGAAAAATTGATTTAGTAATTTCTCCATTGCTTAGAGTAAAATCTTTCTCTAACATAGAAATATAGTTATGAACATGCTTGCACATAAATCAAGGAACAAAAGCAACTAATCGATTTATTTCTGAGTCCATAATATCTTTATAAAATTCTTCATGAAAATCATATTGTTCTTTTTTATTAAAATTTTTGAAGAACCATTTTCTGAAAAGTTTCCATTTCTTTCGCTGAAAATCTTTAGCGATTCTGTCTCTTGCCGGTGAACCCGGACTAAAATCAATTTGTTTGTCAGACATCATAAAACAAATTTCATGTCGTCAATCCATCTGGAAAATTCATTTCAAATTCAGTTATATCTAAATCTGAGCTAGCCCTGGAAATAGGTCGAGCAATGTTATCTTTATCAATTTTTATATTATAACTTTCTCTAATTTGAGAAGTAGAAGCACGAGAAGGAGCTTGCACAATATAATCAATATTAGAAATGTAAGAGGAATTAGATCTAGTCATTCTAGAAGATATGCTACGATTCTCAATTCTATCATGCACATCAGAAATATCAGAAAATTTAATTTTAACAGTTCCATCATTCAACTGTTCAATTTCAGAAATCTCCGAATTAATATTATTTCTGGGTTGAGTAGCACTTTCAATAACCCATTCTTGTGGAAAATCAATTTCTTCCCACTTGATAGGTCTTCTAGTGACTACTTTAGATTTATCAAAATTAGTTTCTATCAAAATAGTCTCATTTTTGAAATCAATCATTTTGCACATAGGATTTAAAGTATGCAAAAGTTTATAATAAATTCTATAACAAATAAAAACAACTTCAATTCCAGGTATATAATCATAACCATGATGTTTAACATTTAACATGAGCGAACTTAATGAGTTCTCATCCTGCAAGGAAATCTGCAAGTTAGGATAAACATTAAAATAAACTGGTCCATAAGCTAGACGAGTTTGTATAGTTCCTATAAGAGATTTCTTCCAGTTATAATTTCTACCATCACGTAAAACTGCTATAAAGCTTTCAAGAAGTCCACGTAAAGTAAGGGGCTTAAAGGCCACTTGTACTAAACCAATATGCATAAAACGGTAAATATCCCTATAAGGGGCTAAATCATTTTCAGATAATAATTTAAAAGTCTGATTATCACTATCAATAGTGATAGTTTCTCCCGTGGTTTTAACCACCTGTTTGAGACCAAGCTTCTCGAAAGTACCCATATGATATATGATTATAGGTGATATTCTAGGAATAGTCCAATTATTAAGTAGATCTAAGGGCTGAGGTATATCATACTCTTTTTTCCTACTGTGTTGAACTATAACACCTATAGTTACTATAATTCCATGGCTCTGATACCAAAGTGAAAACGGATCGCACAATCAGACTATGAGGAACCTTTACGAACATAGATTAATCTTGGCAAAAGTATATGAAAATCCTTACTATCCGGGTCCTTTCGGGTCCACCCTCCACATGGATAATCCAACGGGTAATACAATAAATCAATGCAGCGATTTTTCATAACTATGCCTGGGTAATCTATTTATGACCTTAATCTGACTGTTCAAACTATCTTCATGATAGCAACATACACCAGTTATTATAGTAACTTAGTATGCTACAACTCAACACAAATAGTTTATCCCATCATTTGGGTCTAATACATAAAAAGAAGTAAATAAAATAAGAAAAGTACCTTAAGACAAACTCCCAGCAGATCAACCAAATTGCAAACTTTTATTCAATTACTTAGAAAATTTTACAAAGAAAATTATTTAGAGTACAAGAGAGAGAGGGGGTTCTAAAATCTGCCTCTAACTACACACATTTCCTCTCCTTATATAGATATGAGAGGAATCTTTAAAAGTTAAAAATTACAAAAAGGTACTGGCCCACACTTTTTCAATGGCCATTAATAAAACGATAAGGCCGACACACCCATATGACCTTGCATTATTTTACTAGCCGACATTACTTTCGACTTCCGCTAATATTACTTTATAAAAGTATTTTGGCTTTATTACATGTGGCCGACAACTCTATTAGAGTATTTCATTACGCTATCTGTGGGGTTTTCATTCTTTATTTTTCCCTTTGACAACGATGCTGGTGCTAGAAGATTCTTTTATCTGTTGTTGATATTTTTGTAAAAGAGTCTAATATCGATCTCTTCATCAGCATCTTGTCCCTCTCCAGCTATGCAATTATCATGGAGATACATCCTTGATTTCAATATCAAGATTTCTCATTAAATATTTTTTCACTTCTTCCATATTCAAAGCTATGGCTTCTGATTTCAAAATCAGACCTTTCTTCATTTGAAGTTTTCTTGTGATCTTCTTAAATGGACTCAGATCCTCTATCACCTGTGGTTCTGAAGTAGCAATATCATAATATGTGCTAATTTTCCATTTATTGAATCAAGAATTTCTTGACCATGAACCTTTCCTTCCTGGTCCTTCTGTAATAGTTTACTCCAGAACTTGGTATAAAATGTCCTTTGTAAACATGGGAATCCATCGGAAGTGGTATTAACTTCTACCGACCATTTCATGATCCATGGAATAGAAAATTCAATAAAGAAATACATTATTGACATTCCTTCAAAGAATATATTATCATCTAGTAAACTTATAATTTTTGGGGAGATATCTGCCCATTCTGAATATAATTTTTTATATGACTCAGGTAATATTTTCACTGAAGGACCATATAATGTCCACCGTTTGCAGAACCAATTCGGAATATACTTCCAAATATATTACAACATATCTTGATAAACCATGAATGCTTCTTATTAGCATTTTCATATAACATTGCTTTATTAAAGCCATCAATGTAATCCAATAGTTATATTTTACTGCGACTTTTTGTTCAGGATGGATATAATCCATTTCCTTCAAAGGGCTCATACCCCATTCTTCAGGTGCTAAGATCTTTTTAATAATCATCTTAGAAAAGTTATAATCTTTTTTTGTGTTTGGTGGGTAGAAGTGTTGAAATTCACATGATCCTATGGCAGAGAGTATTATCTCATAATACATTTTGTATTTATACACAGTAGTAGTATAACATATTGTATCCAGATATCTGGACATTACCTGCCATGATTCATTTTTCCATCTTAGGTCACCGTTTTCAAGTAGAAGTATAACTTCTCTTTTGTCATTCAAATCAAATACTTCTATGTTTTCATCATCCATGAGAATGGTGGAATATGTTGGTGGATTATTATCTGATTCCTTCTTGGATCTCATAAAATCCATGAATTCTTCGTACATTGGGTGGTTTATATCAACACCATTTGTTCCACTTGTTGAACTGCGGCTATTAATTGCTATCATATTTAAATTTATTATTATAAAATTTAAAATTCATAAAATTAAAATTCTAATTTCTTTTCTGAATTTGACGGTTTGACCATGTTCTTATCTTCAATCATGTCCTTAAACTAGTTTTAATATTTTCTTCAATTTGTACATGGCTTATATTTTGTTTCTTTTTATTGACTGTAAGTTTTAAAAATAAGGTATCCTTTTCTTAAAATTGTTAAATAAGAAGAAGGAAAAAGCCATTTAAAATAAAATAGTGAAATTAAATATTTTAATGTTCCTATTGTGTACCAGATTTTACACCACATGAAGAACATAATTTCTTATTACTACTTATACAACTGAAACGAAGAAAATGATTGTTTCAGTTTTTTGTATGTATATTTTTTTTTTTTATACAAATGACATAAAACTAAAAATCAACTTTATAAAAGATTACAAATTAAACCATTGTCTCTGTGTATATTATAGTGTTCCATTTTATTTTTTAAAATAAAAAAAATTGGAACTTGTTGGCAAAAATAACTCATAAATTTTTTTTGGAATTTGTGTGGTTATAAATCATTTCATTAATGATAAAATGAAAAGTTTAAAGTTAAATAATTATTAAATATAGAAAAATGTCATTTTTTTAAGATTGGTTATAAAAAAGATAAACCATATAAATTAAAGGGAGAGAAAATAGCATTTAATCCACTTGTTAGAGTAAAAACAATAGAGCATATAAAGTCACGTCTCTATATCAACGACTGCCTTTCATTGACGGTTAACTCCTACTCCATATTAACTGAATTGTGAGTGAATGCATTTTTATTTAAAAAATATTTAAAAACATAATTTAAATTATGATTTTCACTATTGTTTTTTGTGAAATTATAAAATATAACTTTATAAGTAATGTAATTTATCTCCTAGAAAGTATAAATTTTCAATAAATGAAAGGGCAAATATGGAAAATAATTTAAACATCGATCTTAAACTTTGAACAATTCAATTATTTTGAACAATGAAAAAATTCTCAAAAATTAAGTTAATATGGAATAGATGAAATACTATAATATAAAAACTTTATTATACGAGGAGCACTTGTTATATTTAAATATGACATACTTCTTAACAAAACAATAATTGATACGATTATTTTAGTATACTATAAATAATTATTAATTGATATTTAGGTATTAGATCTTAAACAATGATTTAGGGAATATATGAAAAAAATCACATTTTCTTAATATATCAGATGTGACAAATAATAAAAATGAAGCTATCAACGTAAAGGAATATTAATGAACCTATTGGTATACTAAAGCTTTATAAATAGCAAGGGATTCATGTCCTAATTACTTGCATTGAAGACACAATTTGTTAGTTTTAAAGAGAGCCAAGTACTAGCAAGGAAATTAGTAGGTATATTCCGATTTTCTTTTAATAATTCAGTTTTGCATCGAAGTAGCTTGCTATATGTATATTTTGCTAATAAAAAGTGACTAGTAAGTGTGGAATATGTTTCCAATTATCTTTTTTTAACTTGAAAACAAACATTACTTTCTTCCAAATTTTACAATCTTTACGCCCAAACATGCACTAACAAAAACTTATTTTTCTAGAAAACATTTTCCTTCCTGTTGGCCATTATAAGTTAGTCTTTTGAGCTCCTTAATTATCAAATAACACCTATTTGATCAATTTTTTTCTCTCTTCATCTAGTAACTTGAAAGAAGAAGAAAAATGGTTGGATTTGGTGGTGAGATGGAGATTACACGTCGATGTGCCAATCATCATCCTTCTGTTTGGGGAGACCATTTTCTTGCCTATGCTAATCTCTTGGTAATTAATTACTTTATGTTGTGAATATTCTTCATGATTTTTAACAAATCATATTATAAACAAATATTGACATTTACTTGTGTAGGGAACCAATGAATGGGAAGAGAAGGAACATGAAGACCAAAAAAGGAGGAGTGAGAAAAATGCTAGTGATGGCTCCTTCCAAATCTTTGCAAAAACTTGAACTTATAAACACAATCCAATTGCTTGGAGTGGCATACCATTTTGAACATTATATTGAGCAATCATTGAGTGAAATCTTTAATGATTATGAAGAATGGATTGGTGAATTTGGTGAAAGTGACCTTCATGCTGTTGCTCTAAGCTTTCGATTACTTAGGCAACAAGGTTATTATGTCTCATCGGGTACGTACCCCCCCCCCCCCAAACATATATTAACTAGACATTATGCGATGAGTTTTTAAGTTGTTGGTGAAAAAATATTTGCATAATCAGGTCACTTATATGTTTTTGAGCAGATGCTTTTAGGAAATTCATTAACGAGCAAGGAAATTACAAGGAAGCACTGACCAGCAACGTACAAGGATTATTAAGCTTGTACGAGGCAGCGCAATTCAGAGTACATGATGAAGAAATTCTGGATGAAGCAATTAATTTCACCACTACTCATTTGAAGCTAATTTTGCCTAATTTGAGCGATCCCCTTGCGACTCAAGTCAGTAACGCACTGAAATTTCCAATCAACAATATTATAGTGAGGGTAGGAACGAGGAAATACATATCATTTTACCAAGAAGATGAATCACACAATGAAATGTTACTAAATTTTGCTAAATTGGACTTCAACATCTTACAAAGGCTGCACAAAAAGGAGCTATGTGATATCACAAGGTAATTGACAAGTTACACATTCACTATTTTAATCATATCAACCAATTTAACTTATATAGTTTCCTGTATAATTAAATCTTGCAAATATAATTTCCTCTTTACATTTTAGGTGGTGGAAAGAATCAGAAATCGCGCAGGCACTACCTTTTGCAAGAGATAGAGTGGTTGAATTATACTTTTGGAGTTTAGGTGTATACTTTGTGCCTCAATATAGTGTTGCAAGGAAAATATTAACCAAAGTGTTGTGCTTCTGTTCTATTATGGATGACACTTACGATACCTATGGTACACTTGATGAACTTACTCTCCTCACAACGGCAATTGAAAGGTTTAAATTCTTTTCTCACGTCAATCAATAGCTTATTACAACACTTTTAAAAATAATTAGCTAGGTGGAGAAAAAAAAATGAACCATTAATTCACTACTATAAGCAATTTTGCAAATATATATGTGTAGGTGGGACATTGATGCTTCAGAACAATTACCGCCATATATGAAACTCTCCTACCGTGCTCTTCTACAAGTTTACAATGAAACAGAGAGAGAATTGGAAAATCTTGGAAATAAGACATTCCGAGTCAAATATTCCATAAATGAGGTAATTAAGAATTATTACTGATTGATGAAAATATAGTCAGAGAGGGAGTCGGAATTTAAAGTTTGTTACTTTTTTCAGATGAAAAAGTTGTTGAAGGCTTACTTCCAAGAGGCCAAATGGTATCATGCGAAGGATGTGCCAACAATGGAACAGTATATAAAGAATGGAATTCCATCTAGTACTTACCTATTGCTTGCCACTACTTCTTGGTTAGGCATGGGAGATGCAGCAACTAAGGACGCGTTTGATTGGATATCGAATGAACCTTCGAGTCAAATAGCTTCGTGTATCATTGCAAGATTACTGAATGATCTCGTAACACATGAGGTATTATATTGTACGCGTAAATAATAACTCAAGGATTAATAGGAAGCTAAGTGTGACATACAAATTGAATATGAAGTAATATTTCTTATTATTTTAACTTGTTTGTCTAATTATATTATGGATACAGATAGAGGTGGAAAGAGGAGATGTAGCTTCGGGTATCGAATGTTACATGAATGAGCATGGTGCAACAACAGAAGAAGCTTACATGGAGATAAGGAAAATAATAGAGATTAATTGGAAGGATTTGAATAGAGGATGTCTAAAACCTACAACAGTACCAAGAGTTTTGCTTATGCCAGTGCTCAATCTTACGAGGGTGGCAGAGTTTTTTTATAAAGATGAGGATGCTTATACTTTTTCGAAAAATAACTTGAAAGATGTCATCTCTATGGTGCTAATTGATCCTATTGAAGCATGAGAGAACCTTAAATGAAAGAACTAGTACTGCATGAACAACATCTAACACATTTTGATGTTGCTTCTTTCTTGTGCTGAGTTCTAGCTAGCTAGAGTTGTCTATGTTTTATTTATTTACTTTGTTATGGTTGTCAATTGATATATGGATTGCTTTGATACAGTGAATACAGACTACAATATATATAACATCACCTAGCATTATATATAGATTAGTCTTCCTCTTTTTATCAGCTGCTGCTTTTTCATTCAATTTTCCGTTCTCTTTTGCAATGCCTTCTTGCTCTGAATGCTTGTCATCATCCCCTTCAGCATTCTGCTGGTCACTGCTCTCAATGGAATCAGCATCTTGTATTTCTTCGGACTGAGCTGACGCTTTTGCAGCAGACTTGGAATTGCTCATCTTTTTCAACTGGAAAAAAAAGGGGCACGTGGGGCAAAATATTCTCAGCTGAAACAAACTTGCAGCAACTTCAAAGAAGATGGTTTATAATCTTTCATAAGTTTTTACATCCGTCAGTCCCAATTAATTTTTGAATCCCTTTAACCGTAACCATTTCTTTAATCTTTTATGAAGTAAGAAAATCATAATCATTTCAATTTCCACAAGCTTCATAAAAAGATGAAATGTTTGCTTGGCATGATTATAAGATCTGCATACAAACACTTGGGAGGGTACCCTTTATTATAAGATTCATAAGAAATATAAGTTTAAAAAGATACCTCATCAACCATAACGGAGCAGGTAGAATACACTATGTATCCACCTGATTTTGAGTTGGCATCGACCATGTCAATTGCTGCAAGTATCAGTTCCTGCAAATGAAAATTGACCATGAAACAGGTTTCTCAGAGGTGAGTAAGCGACATCAATATGTGATACATGGATTATAAGATAAGCATAAACATTATATAAGACACATCAGGATAAGATGTTCATTCAATACAACCGATTTTTGAGAACCAACAAAAAAACTGAAGAAATTTCACTAGAGAAAGCAAACAGATTAGCAGCACAAGTTAACATAAATTACTTTGAGTAAGAATGATGTACAATTGTACATGAGCGCATAGTAAAATAGAACAGAAGCACCCAGTATATTTGGTTCACTGCATTAGAAATTAGCAGTGCAAGAAATGGAAAAACTAAGAATTCTTTTTAAGGAAATGGAGATAATGGATATTGACACCAGGGGAGAAAAATGTTTTTAAAATTCATTCACCCATAGGTATCTAGAAACTATGGATGCATTATGGAGAAAATGGATTACTTCACAAAAATAGAACACGGTGTTTCACATAAACTACTTTGGGTAAGAACAATGAACATGAGCGCATAGTAAAATAGAACGAAAGCACCCAGTATATTTTGGTTCACTGCATTAGAAATAAGCAGTGCAAGAAATGTAAAAACAAAGATATTTTTCAAGGAAATGAAGATAATGGATACTAACACCAGGGGAGAAAAATGTATTGAAAAATCATTCAACCATACGTATTCCAGAAATTATGGATGAATTATGGAGAAAATGGATTTCTTCACAAAAATACAACATGATCGACTGTAAATGAATACATACCACTATTTTTCATCAGTGCATCAACATAAGTTGTTTTGCCTCCAGGAGCAGCACTGCACCATTTACAAGTTTTCCCACTTTAGAAGAACAGAAGTTACCAAAAAAAATCCACTTTTCTGCTTACTGAGCTAATAACTAAAAAGTTCACAGAAATTGTTTTAGCTTCCTCTCACAAGAAAGATACTAAAAATAGATTAGTTAAACCTAAGACTGACAAAGCTATATCCAACGCAAAGATGCTGATTTAAAGAAAGTAGAAATTACAACTGAGAGGAACAGAAGATGCTTTATTTCTCTCAATTAGTTTTTTCCTATACTATCTAAATATGCACCGTACAACTCTTTCAGCGATCAAGCTTTTTAATTTCTTACCGATACATTTAAGATTATGAAAGGGCAATAAATCAAAAAAGATCTGGATTAAAAACATATTGGATGGTGAAAAATTCAATGATAGACAATTGAAGCAAACATTTGTTAGACAAAATTATTTACTTACGCCATATCAACAATACGTTCATTCTCTTGAGGGGCAAGGGCCATTACAGGCAGAAATGAACTCGCACTTTGGAGCTGTAAGCAAGTTATTTATTAGAAATAAGCATTACAGTTGCGTACTAAGAGCAAAGACATCATTTAAAGTGTAATGTCAGGATACCATATAGTGACCAGCCATATACTCAGGAGTTGCACCAACTGGAAATTGAGAATCATATACAACTAGTCCAACCTACAAAATAAACAATGCATAAGCTGAAATAAGTAATGATACATATAAAAATAAGAAATAACAAATCCAAATTGATACTTAAATAATGGGTCAACCCAAACAAAACACAGAGGCTTAGTGGATCCAAATTGACCATTTGCTTAGTGGATCCAAATTGACACCTCTGTTAAGAAGAACACCTGCTAAATCCCGTCTGCGAGTCTGAAATCCGGTTGACGCAATAACTATGAGTCAACCATTAGAGCAACAAAAGGTAAAGATAGAAAAGAGGCAGAGAAACCATGACCTTTAAAGTGTTTGTCCACATAGAAATTGGCCGGGGCTTTTCAAATGCTTCAATAAGTTCAATCAACTCAACAGGGGGAACAGCTGCAGTAAGGTCACATATCAAGAAATCCAGATTTAAATGAAAGTGCAACTTGAAAAGGCAAAAGGTGCAGATTCTAGACTACTTTGACTTAGAATTACCTCCACTAACGATTCAATGAGAAAATCATTGTATGAACCCAAGTCCCTTTTAAGTTGATCAACATAATCCTTACCTGTCACATCTTCTTGCCTCAATGACTTGAAATTTGAAAGCACCCGAACAACTGCATTTATTTTATTATATGTGAATGAGAAACTTACTTCCTCCGAAGAAAGATAATTCAGAAAGAGAAGATGAAGGAAAAGAAACTCACTCTCTTTTATCCTCCTTTGGAGATTAGAGAGATCCGGGGGTCTATTTGTTTCTTCTTCGAGCTCCTAAAGTTAAAATGACATATTTAGTGTAACGACCCGTTTGATCGTTTTGAGTACTAAAGCTTTTTATTTCATAAGACTCTTTCGATAGATTCTAAATGAGTATTTGGACTATTCGTAACTACAATATGGAATTAGTGGGGTAGTTTTAATAATTAATTTAGTTGGTGGTTAAAGAAGATAACATTAAAAGTAGTTAGATTTAATATTTATTTGTTCATAATTAGTTACCCTAGATAATTAAAAAGACTAAACGAGAGAAACACCCTGCGGCATCAACCAGTAGCGACTGCCATCCAGGTAATGCTTCA